>NW_018735343.1:0-28662 GCF_002204515.2 Aedes aegypti
GTTCCAATTCTTAAGTGGGCCACCCATTATGTGCTAATTTATCTAAGTGTTTGAAGCCTTCAAATCTACCGAAGTATCCAATTAGATATTATGCCGTTTGTACAACAGGCAATCGCCATGTTTGGCATCAAACAGTTTACGTAATATGGCCATTATTTTTTAGAACCAAGAACAAAATGAGCGTATTTTCGATGGTTTATAAATCATGTTCATACTCTTTAAGGCTCAATACGATTCTACTCTATCTTGTCTTGAGTACAGCTTGCCTCTAAATTTCAATCAAGAACTTTTTAGAAGTCAATCTAACGTTGAACCGTTTTTTTTTTATATCTGCTTCATTATTATTTCCTCTCTCCATCCACTCTCAACCGCTACATATCATAATAAGGAAAATATGAATGCAACTCTTGATGTTAATATCATTACAGTGTATGCATATTTAAACAACATAAACTTTCAAGACATTGCTCTCAAATATGCACCTTTAGTGTAAAATTAGATCTAGTTTGACAAAACAAACACTACCCGTCATAAATACGGACTCGCTAGAAAAAATATTGCAGCACTCAGTTGTATATTGAATCATCCCTAAAAAAATTAGCATCACATCAAAACTCTAACTCGAGATCCTCATTGTTCAGAAGGTGATGTCTTCGGCAAAGTTGTTTAGAAAGTCAAGGGCATCTGAAAGGTTATTAACTTGACCCCAAATATTGACGCTAAGCGGCGCTAGGTGCATATAAAATTGAGCATTTAGACTGATTTCATCTTCTGAACGAACCTTGCAAGATAATAAGTTTGAGTCTTCGGCAAAGTTGTTCAGAATGTCAAGGTCATGCGGAAGGTTAACAATTCGATTCCAAATTTTGCCGTTAGGTGGCACTAGTGAGCATTTAAAAATGATCATATTAAACAATTTCTATCTCATGACCCATATATGATGATATAAAGATTAAATGATTATTATTATAGCTTTATTAAGGAGATTTTCAGCCCTAGGCTAAAGATTAAATGAATCAGTCCTGAATTCCTCCAATATGAAATGAAGCATCCCTGAATCACTATAAAATGAGGTGAAGCGTGCCTGAAGCACTTGAATATAAAATGAATCGAACCTGAACTACTTGAATATGAAGTAAATCAATCATGAATCACTTGAAATCACTTGAATCACATGAAATCTGTGAATATGATAAATCACATTCATACATACATGAATCATATGGATATTGATCTAATCAAGCATGAATTACTTGAATATGGAGTTGATAAACCCAGAATTACTTAAATAATAAGTGAATCTGGCACGACTAATTTGAATATGAAGTGAATAAATCCTGAATCACTTAAACATGAAGTTAATCTAACATACACTCCCGTGTTTGGGTTCACCCCCTAAAAACATACATACATGAAAATCAAATCATTCATGAATTATAAGAATATGCAGGAGCGTATTTACGGAGAGGGGGAGTTGCGGGTAACCATACCCCTTTAGACCCAACATTTCCGGGCCCATACAAATCTCGACATATATATATATATATATATATATATATATATATATATATATATATATATTATATATATATATATATATATATATATATATATATATATATATATATATATATATATATATATATATATATATAATATATATATATATATATATATATATATATATATATATATTATATATATATATATATATATATATATATATATATATATATATATATAATATATATATATATATATATATATATATATATATATATATATATATATATACAGCCAAACCTCTTTTTGCGCTCACTTTTTTTACGCTCCCTCTTTTTGCGCCCCCTCCATTTACGCTCCAAATTCCAACTTACGCTCCCTCTTTTTGCGCTCGAAATTCCAAATAACGCTCCCTCTTTTTACGCTCCAAAAATTCCATTTACGCTCCTGCCTGATAACGACCCACGAGAACCAATTTAGTAGCGTATTTTTGGAACGGGACCGATGGGTAGATGCCGGAAATCGATGTCCGATGCCATTTTGAATCCAAGATGGCGACTTCCGGTTTGGGAAAATCACTTGAAACCCACTATATATGGGTATTTTTGGAACGGTACCGACGAGTAGATGGCGGAAATCGATGTCCGACGCCATTTTTTATCCAAGATGGCGACTTCCGGTTTGGGAAAATCACTTGAAACCCACTATATATGGGTATTTTTAGAACGGGACCGACGAGTAGATGACGGAAATCGATGTCTGACGCCATTTTGAATCCAAGATGGCGACTTCCGGTTTGGGAAACTCACTTGAAACCCACTATATATGGGTATTTTTGGAACGGTACCGACGAGTAGATGGCGGAAATCGATGTCCGACGCCATTTTTTATCCAAGATGGCGACTTCCGGTTTGGGAAAATCACTTGAAACCCACTATATATGGGTATTTTTGGAGCGGGACCGACGAGTAGATGACGGAAATCGATGTCTGACGCCATTTTGAATCCAAGATGGCGACTTCCGGTTTGGGAAAATCACTTGAAACCCACTATATATGGGTATTTTTGGAACGGGACCGACGAGTAGATGACGGAAATCGATGTCCGACGCCATTTTGAATCCAAGATGGCGACTTCCGGTTTGGGAAAATCACTTGAAACCCACTATATATGGGTATTTTTGGAACGGTACCGACGAGTAGATGGCGGAAATCGATGTCCGACGCCATTTTTTATCCAAGATGGCGACTTCCGGTTTGGGAAAATCACTTGAAACCCACTATATATGGGTATTTTTGGAACGGGACCGACGAGTAGATGACGGAAATCGATGTCCGACGCCATTTTGAATCCAAGATGGCGACTTCCGGTTTGGGAAAATCACTTGAAACCCACTATATATGGGTATTTTTGGAACGGTACCGACGAGTAGATGGCGGAAATCGATGTCCGACGCCATTTTTTTATCAAAGATGGGCGACTTCCGGTTTGGGAAAATCACTTGAAACCCACTATATATGGGTATTTTTGGAACGGGACCGACGAGTAGATGACGGAAATCGATGTCTGACGCCATTTTGAATCCAAGATGGCGACTTCCGGTTTGGGAAAATCACTTGAAACCCACTATATATGGGTATTTTTGGAACGGGACCGACGAGTAGATGACGGAAATCGATGTCCGACGCCATTTTGAATCCAAGATGGCGACATCCTGGGTTTTAATCGATTTTCCCCGTTCCAAAACCAAACCGGAAGTCACCATCTCGGATTCCAGAATGTCGTGAGACATCGATTTCAGGTATCTACTCTGCTGTCCCTGTTCCAAAAATATCCATATTGCATTGGTTTCAAGTGACTTTCCCAAACCGGAAGTCGCCATCTTGGATTCAAAATGGCGTCAGACATCGATTTCCGTCATCTACTCGTCGGTCCCGTTCCAAAAATACCCATGTATAGTGGGTTTCAAGTGATTTTCCCAAACCGGAAGTCGCCACCTTGGATAAAAAATGGCGTCGGACGATTGAATTCCGTCCATCTACTCGTCGGTCCCGTTCCTAAAATACCCATATATAGTGGGGTTTCAAGTTGATTTTCCCAACCGGAAGTCGCATCTTGGATTTAAAATGGCGTCGGACAGCGGTTTCCGTCATCTACTCGTCGGTCTCGTTGCCAAAAATACCCATATATAGTGGGTTTCAAGTGATTTTCCCAAAACCGGAAGTCGCCATCTTGGATTCAAAATGGCGTCGGACAGCGATTTACGTCATCTTCTCATCGGGTCCCCGCTCCTAAAAATACCCATATATAGTGGGTTTCAAGAGATTGTCACAACCGGGAGTTTGCCATCTTGGATTCAAAATGGCGTCGGACATCGACTTCCGTCATCTACTCGTCGGTCCCCGTTCCAAAAATACCCATATATATGTGGGTTTCAATTGATTTTCACAAACCGGAAGTCGCCATCTTGGATTCAAAATGGCGTCGACAGCGATTTCCGTCATCTACTCGTCGGTCTTCGTTCCAAAAATACCATATATAGTGGGTTTCAAGTGATTTTCACAAACCGGAAGTCGCCATCTTGGATTCAAAATGGCGTCGGACAGCGATTTACGTCATCTTCTCATGCGGTCCCGCTCCTAAATACCCATATATAGTGGGTTTTCAAGAGAGATTTCACAAACCGGAAGTCGCCCATCTTGGATTCAAAATGGCGTCGGACATCGACTTCCGTATCTACTCGTCGGTCCCGTTCCAAAATACCCATATATAGTGGGTTTCATTGATTTTCACAAACCGGAAGTTGCCATGCTGGGATTCAAAATGGCGTCGGACATCGATTTCCGTCATCTACTGCATCGGTCCCGTTCCAAAAATACCCATATATAGGTGGGTTTTCAAGTGATTTTCCCCAAACCGGGAAGTCGCCATCTTGGATTTAAAATGGCATCGGACATCGATTTCCGTCATCTACCCCCATCGGTCCCGTTTCCAAAAATACCCCATATATAGTGGGTTTCAAGAGATTTTTCACAAACCGGAAGTCGCATCTTGGATTCAAAATGGCGTCAGACATCGATTTCCGTCATCTACTCGTCGGTCCGTTCCAATAAATACCTCCATATATAGTGGGTTTCAAGTGATTTTCCCAAACCGGAAGTCGCCATCTTGGATTCAAAATTGCGTCGGACATCGATTTCCGACATCTACTCGTCGGTCCCGTTCCAAAAAATACCCATATATAGTGGGTTTCAAGTGATTTTCACAAACCGGAAGTCGCCATCTTGGATTCAAATTGGCGTCGGACATCGATTTCCGACATCTACTCGTCGGTCCCGTTCCAAAAATACTCATATATAGTGGGTTTCAAGTGATTTTCCCCAAAACCGGAAGTCGCCATCTTTGGATTCAAAATTTGCGTCGGACATCGATTTCCGACATCTACTCGTCGGTCCCGTTCCAAAAATACCCATATATAGTGGGTTTCAAGTGATTTTCCACAAACCGGAAGTTGCCATCTTGGATTCAAAATGGCGTCGGACCTATGATTTACGTCATCCCTATTGATACCCTCGAGAAGTACCACGGATAAACCCCACCTCTTCGCAAAACTTCTCGAGAAAAAAAAGAAAAGCTTTATGACGCCTCTAATTCTTTTTACGCTCAAAATTCGAACTTACGCTCCCCTCTTTTACGCTCAATTCCAACTTACGCTCCTCTTTTACGCTCCGAATTCCAACTTACGCTCCCTCCTTTGCGCTCCGATTCTTTTTGCGCTCCCCCAGTAGGGGGCCAAAAAAGAGGTTTGGCTGTATATATATATATATATATATATATATATATATATATATATATATATATATATATATATATATATATATATATAATATATATATATATATATATAATATATATATATATATATATATATATATATATATATATATATATATATATATATATATAGTTAATTTCAAACATTGGACGTAATTTTACAAGAACAACGTATTTTTAAATACAAGTACCATCAAATCTCCTTCATTTCATTGTTAACGTCATGTATTTTGCTTGCCATGAAATTTACACCATATTTATTTTTTCTTAGTGTTTAGGTTCGAATGCTTTCCATATATGCAGATCAAGAGATAGGACTTAATTATTTAAATATTTTGAAAATGACCCTATCGATCACACTGCAGGGCTGGTAGTGTCTAAGTACCCGTAAAAGGTGGTGTTAAGGGATGGAAAAAATTCAACTCGAATTTCAAGCAACTTCTAGTATGTCAATAATTCAAAAAAGGACAACCCTACATTCTCTCGTCATGTATATCAAAAGCCAAGTACAATTATGAGGATCCTATGACAGATTTCCGAGATAATCATGTGTGATTTTTGACGGAAATGCAAAATGGGGTGTTAAGAAATTTGAGTTTCGTAAATAAAACCATATTTTGTCAACAATGAAACATAATCTTTTTGGTCAATAATTTTGATGCTTTAATTCAATTTCATAAGTTATGCTTCAACCTTAATCAGATAATACATCCATACTATTGAACTTGGAACACCTGCAGACGCAAACCACTTTATTTTAACTGCTAAATCTTTCATAGTTATTAATCCTATTTGGAAACTATCAATACATCGTAAAAATGTCTTGAAACGATTTTTATACTTAAGTGCAACAGTGCAACCGATATATTTGCAATTTACGAATCCTATAAGCTATGCAGAGCAACTTCATAAATAATCTATAATATAAGGAGTATTTTAACAAGCTTTTAGTTTTAATAAAGGAAATGGCCAATTTGCTCTGTAAGTAAAAAACAACACTTAACAAAGTATTTGCATGCAACACTCAGTGGCGTGGTCGAAAACATACTAAAGAAGAAAAGTGCTCCAGTATGGAGCGGAAGTCTAATGCTCACTCTATAACACAATGCGTTTAGTGGCCGACGAGGCCGCGAAGTTTTTCAAAAAAGAGCTCAAAAATGACAGAGTCTATATACCGATAGTTGTGCGAAGAGGCTTCTTTGAATGATTGTTCTCCTTCGTCTTCCAAAATAACCCCTATTTGTTTTGCTGGTCTCTCGATAGGTAGACGGTTTGAACAGTTCGATAGGTAGATTTTGTTTCACTATTCGCGCAACTCTTCATTTATAGACTCTGAGAAATGACAAATATTATTATTATTATTATTTATCACTTCGTATTATTACCACTATACTTATCTTCTAAGTTACTCACAGATTTTTCTTAACATTGTTTCATAGTTTTGTAGGTCAATGTATTTAGCTAATAAAATTCGAACAAAAATGTTTTGAATCGTTTTCAATATCTAGACCCCACAATACTTTATTTTGATGGACATCCCCTATCACATAATGCAGCTCACAATCTTCTGAACAAATCAAGCATATAAGATGAATGATACATCGACATTTAACGTTTTAGTGACTTCCTAAGCTTGATGAAGAAGTTTAATCCCTTAAAACCCTACGAGTCCCTAACACCCAATTTTACGGTACCTTTAAAATAGGATCTAAAGCCTTAAAAAAAATCAAACATGGCCAGACAAGACATAAACTGTTCGAATATTGACCAAACAAAATAAAAAAACAATTCGTAACCTAATAGGAACCAGAAGATTAGAGTTTGATCATAGAATCTGGCCAGTCATATATCTTCTTTTTGGTAATTTCTCATAACATTAAGACAGTAATACTGCTCGTATTATTGTGTGTATTTTTCCATGATTTTTTCTTTGAATTCCGTGTGATTTTAGGCATTTTTCCAAAGATTCAGAGATTATTGGGAAGGTTTCTCCAGGAGTTTTTAAGTGATTATTTCCCGTGGAATTCTTCCAAGAATTACCTGACGAATGTATCCAAGAATTTTGTTTCGAATATCTCAAGAATATAATCTGGATTTTTCCAAGGGTAACCATAGGAATTAATCAGAGCGTATAATTAAAGTTTAGTTAAAAATTAAATGACTAAACGATAAATCATAAAAAAAGCTTTTCCATTTTTCCCTTCATAATTCTTTAATTATGGGTAAAGCCAATTATTTTCAACTATATGACACATTCGTTACATACTTCAAGGCGTTGAGGACATCTCCGAAGTCATTTGATTAATGATTAATGATTAATGATTAATGATTAATTGTTAATGATTAATGATTAATGATTAATGATTAATGATTAATGATTAATGATGAAATGATTAATGATTAATGATTAATGATTAATCATTGATCTCAAGAATGAGGCTCAAGAATCCATCATTCAATCATCGGCAAACATCGAAAATTAAAAAACCAGTTTTTTTGTTCAAATTTCAATCAATCCTTATGAAAAATCTATCATCGTATGCAATGCAATGATAGATTTTCTTAAACATTGCTTCGATATTCAGCAACGAACTGGTTTTGAAAATTTGTCAAACGGTGATGATTATTTTTCTCTTAAATGCCCAAAATTATGCACTAAACGTTTGGAAGTGTGCAACAAATAGGTTATACTCAAAACTCTTGAACATGAATAAAATAAGCTTAATTTGAATTATAGTATCAATAAGAAGGGTTCAAAAGAATTTTGTTTTTGATGAATAATCCCGAATAAAACAATTAATTTGGCCTGTAAACATATGAAATCTACAAAGATATGTAACACTTTGAAAAAAAAAAAACATTAGTTACATTGATTTCATTTAAAACTGTTTACGTTTCTAAGGGATTTACACCATGTCCAGTATATTATCATACAAATTTGAGGAAACATTAGTTCGCGCTTTTCTTACTGACTTCATTGTTGATTATATTTTTTGAAAGGCATTATAATATTGATTCGCTGCAGAAAATATTTTGTAAATATTTCAATGAGAGCATTAAAGTAAAGCATTTTTTGAATGTTATAAAATGATTTGACTTTTAATAATGAAAAACTTAAAAATCATAAAAAATATCTAGTCTTTCCCAAAGTCTTAAAATGTTTTTCAGAGGAATGGGCCCCACAAGACAATGACCCCGGGTCTTCATTTTATAAATCCGTCCCTAAGAACATTAATCAGATCTCTTCCTCTATCGGATGTCCTTCACCTTCTGAGCAAATTTGCTAAATAAACTGAACATCTCTTACCAAAATTATAGGACAGAACTAGTATAATTACTTCAAACATGATCAGTAGCACCACCTAGCGGCAAAATTATAAATCAAACTCACTACCTTCAATCGCCGATTTCTCAAAATTTTTATCTCATGTTGATCCCTGGATAGAACTAGTTTAAGTTTATATCCCAAGCTGTATGCCTTCCAAATGTTTTTGATTTTCCGAACAACTTTGCTGAGTACCCGACCTCCTATCTCATGTGAATCAGAAGAAAGAAGTTTCTTAAATGTTCAATTTTACATGCTGGCTAGCGCTACCTAGCGGCGAAATCTCGAGCCAAACTATTTGCCTTTCGGATGTTCTTCACTTTTTGAAGCCGAAAGCTCGAACCTTCTATCTTGCATCAGAAGATTGGAATAAACAATTGTATGTGCACACAAGCACCACCTAGCGGCAAAAATTTGAACAAAAACCGTTTGCCTTCCGGTTTTCCTTGGTCTGCTGAACAGATTTGCTGAAGATCGCACCATTATAGATCATCAGCATTCAGGGACATAACCTCGCGAATGTTCCTGTTTTGAGGTGATGCTAAACTTTTCGAGGTGATTCAATATTCAGCTGAGTGTTGCAATACTTGTGTGCGAGTGTTGCGAGTCCGGAATAATGACGGGTAGTGTAATTGAACTTCATATAATATTAAGATTCCTTAGTCACATTTTAAATTTAGCCGCCGGTTGAGTTTCACCAGAAAATCATGCTTTAACCATAACCGCACCGCTCGATTTGAATTCAGAGATCACCACCGGAGAGCTGAGAAAGTACTCTGAGATAGGAAAAATACAAAAACTAGATGAGCTTATTAAACGAACAGTTTTAAAACCATGTTCTTCGATTTTGACGTATGTGGCGAGTGCAATCAATGCAATCATCATTTTTGTACAACAGAGAAACAAGTTTTTGATATGGTAATATTTTTGACACATAAATAATATTTTGTAAAAGGGTAAAATTTATGGTTCTGATTATTAAAAACAAAATACTGGTTCCACCAAATTCAATAATTTTGCTGTAAATAATATACTAAATAGTTATTTAAACAAATTAATTACTACAACTTGATAAGCTAACATTCTAGGAATTATGTTATTTTTTCAGTAGTATGAAAAAAAACTTCTTGAAATCTGATTATTCTCTAGTGAGTAGTGTTTGATCTTACGACCTTGGCGCTTGCTCCTGCGGAGTGGGCGATAAGGGCAGGATCAAAACATGTCGCGCATCGGACGAGTAAAGTGAAAAAGTGCCGCGTTCAAGTTTTTTCCCTTTTGATCCTTCGACCTTGACGCTTGCTCCCTGGGCAGTGCGTCTAGAAAGCCCGAGCAGTCGGTCAGATGTTTTCCCTCTCGGGTCGCGCGCCTATTTCTCTGAGTGCTTTTGTATAGCCGAGCAAACGAGTGAAGCTGAAAGTGGATTGTTGTTGCTCAGTCAAGGATGACGGATCAATTGGTGAGCTCGTTTCATGCTACTATTTCTAATCTATAAAAAATGAATGACTGCACATTTAATCGTTACAACGGTGGGACGTAAATATGATTTTTCAACAAATTATGAATGGTTCGTCACTGTGAGTGTCCACATAAACTCTAATTTCATGAATTATTTATGTTTAACTTTTTTTTTTCAAAACACTCCTTTCTTTTACCTTTACTTTTGTAATAAGAAAAAAAAACTTTGAATGGTTCGTCACTACAAGTGTAGACTTGCGAAAGGTTCACTTTACTCAACAACTTTGGATGGTTCGCCACTGTAAGTGTCGGCATAAGAATAAGAGTGTATGGGAATGTTACATTTAGGTATTTGTTCAACAAACTTTGAATGGTTCGTCACCTCAAGTGTCTGCATAATTTTCCTCTACATAGAAATTGTTCATATCAAATGAAAATATTATATTTACATATAAGTATGTTTAAATCTCACAAATAATTATTTATCATGTCGAATCGCTTATCAAAGTGAATCCTGTGACCCAACGATCCTCCCCATTAACAAATATCCCTCCCAGTAACTTTTGTGGAGATGCAGAGGCAAACACGGTCTCCAAATAGCAGAGGCTACACACTATCATTCATTCCCTCAATCCCACCTGACTGCAAGGACGTGGTTGGCGCCGTTATTGACCCTGTATAAATAGAGGCACTGAATTATGTACACTGAAAAAAAATATGGCCAATCCTAGCCGAACTTCTAGTTGATTCTTTGTGCATTTTCACTGACTTCGGTCAATCACGGAATAGCAACCATTTATATGTGTAGTCAGTCTAAGCTAAGCTAAAAATCTGATTATTCTCTAGTCACCGTTATTGCACAATTTCTGTCCCAAAGTCAAAAACTCATAAATCCCCACTAGTTCTGACACTTGAAAATTGATCTCCTTGCAACAACACGAACCAAATCAACACCGCTGTCTTCAAATTATCATTGTTTGTACACCCACCAACGATGACAATGAAAAGAACAAACGATCTCATTTCGACTGGCGTCAAAACGGTATACATATTGTTCTAGAAGTCAACTAACTTTCCACGTTTTTCTTTGCATCGTCCCCTAATGCCTTTTTTTGTAGCTGTCTCGATTTCTCATAGCAGCAGCAGACTTTAATTCCTTGGAGACGGCACAGAGCGAAAAAAACAATCCACTAAAAATAGACGGAACTGGGACTGTGGGATAGGGTGGTGCAAATTTCAGAAAGTTGCTTCTTCTCCTTGGCATTACTTTCTCACTGGATAAAGCCTGCTTCTCAGCTTAGTGTTCTTATTCATAAGAACTACATGAGCATGAGCTCATGAGCATTTCTACAGTTATTAATTCTACAGCTTTCTCTGCCAATGCCATTTTTGCGTTCGTATATCGTGTGGCAGGTACGATGTAACTCTATTTCAAAGAAGTCGAGAAAATTTCCAAAAGATCCTGGACCGACCGGGAATCGAACCCGGGACACCTTCAAGCATGCTTTGCTTTGTAGCCGTGGGCTCTAACTACTCAACTGAGAAAGGTCTCATTAAAATTTACATCGCTAATATTTATTTTATAATTCTTATGATATAAATCAACACTGACAACGCTGAAAAATTCACGGAACAAAATTGTTTTCATTAAATGTAAGAAAGATTGAGTTTTTCACTTTTTTTATTTGAACCACCCTACTGTACAACTACAATAGGGGAAACCCGCTTGCATAAGCTGTTGAATTTTTGCCTCCTCACTGCATATGGAAGCACGGAGCCGAAAAAAATTCGACTCACTTGGAACTTCCAAAAACTGAAAGTGGCATGAATAAACACAGATAAAATTTTAATTCCCCAGGTTTCCGACGCTATGGTTTCCGATCGCAGGCCCTTGCGATTGTCAACCTGGGGGGAAAACAAAGCGTCGAGGATTTGTCAGGTCTTCTTTTTTACATTCCCTGCTACCACTCAACCATACAATGTTATGGTTTACTTTATGATTTATTTATTTGGCGCTTCCCCAAATCTTCAACGGCTCATTATGTCGGAATTTTAATTAAAGCCGGATAGCAATGATTGTACTCGTGCGGGTTTCTTGGCACGTGCTCGCTTCTTTTGTGCCATATCTTTGTCAACTTGTGCACATGTGAGTATGGATTTTGTTTAATTGGGTTGATTTAATGGTTTTCAAATTGGCTTGTCAAGCGAATAAATTGATTGCAAACTTTATTAATCATTCACGCTCTTTTAATTCTTAAAATTATTCGAATTTTACATTCATTTTGTATCAAGGTGTTCCAGGGTTTAGACGGGTAAGTGAGAAACACCAGCTCTTATACCTCTTATCTTCCAAATTTCATAGCAAGTTTTTGAGCTTTTTCGCACATTAGTTAGTATAATTTGTTTTCCTCTTTCAATGCCGGTATTGGCTACTGAAGTTTTTTTTTAAATTTTAGATAATTTCCAAAAGGGCTTAGAGCCCAGGGTTCAATTGAGAAATTTTATTTTCAATTTTTTTTCAATTGTAGAAAACGTTTCTGATTCCCTTCAGCAAATTCTGCCATATAATTTTCATAGCAGGATCGCGAGTGCGGTTGAAATTGGCCTTCTCCTCACGTTTTTAGGACGGATCCAAGAGTTTAAGATCATCGTCTTAAATCATGGACTCAAATTTTACTTCACATTTTGGAATTGCAATGCTCATGGCTTCAAACAATGGAATTTGTTAAAGTTTCTAGAGCCATGTCAATATCAAGTTTAGTTTGTAATAAAATGTTAACATCAAGATTTAAGTCAATAAATGTTCCATATACATTCCAGTCGGCTCGAAAATAAATGAAAGTGGAGCTAATAGGATTGAGAATCGCTTCATGGGATATTTGAAATGTAATAGGGGCATGATCAGAATCAAAATCAGCATGAGTAACTAATTGGCTGCAAAGATGGCTAGAGTCGGCTAAGACCAAATCAATCGTAGATGGATTTCTAGAAGAGGAAAAACATGTAGGACTATCAGGGTATTGAATTGAGGAAATATCCTGAAGACATTCATCAAATAAAATTCTGCCGTTGGAATTACTTTGAGAATTATTACATGACCGATGTTTGGCATTGAAGTCACCAACGACAAAACATTTTGACTTATTGCGAGACAATTTTCGCAAGTCAGTTTGGAGCAAATTAGCTTGCTGTCCAGAGTATTGAAAAGGCAAATAGACAGCTATGAAGTATATTCACCAAGCTGGGTTTCAACAGAAACACCTAAAGTTTTCAAAACCTTTAATTTCAAATGACCAACACAGTTGATGTTTTATACGCCTATGAATGATGATTGCAAACTCCCTCACATGCCCCATTCAAGTCGGTCATCACGATAAACAAAAAAGTTAGGATCTCTTTTGAGTTTGGATTCAGGTTTCAAATAGGTTTCATAACTACTAAATGTACGTTATTAGCTATAAGAAATTAAACAGGCTCATCCTCTTTACCATTCAAAGAACGAGCACTCCAATTTAAAATATTTAATGTATTGTTTAATATATCCATTAGAAAACGTAATCCTATAACAATTTGATTAGTAAATTTTATACCAACTTGGTCATAGTGGGTGGTTTTGAACATTGCATCAATCATTTGATTAAACTGTTCAGTTAGAAAATTAAAATCAGGGGGAGACATATCAGTTGAAGTGGGTACATTATCTGATGATTTTCCGTTAGAATTTTCGATAGACGAAGAAGCGGAGTAGAAGTTTCCTGTGACGGCAGGGTTTTTTTTTATTTAATTTGAAATAAGTAGAATGGGTACTCATAGTACGAATAGGGAAGTAGTTCAAATTACCTGCTACGATATCGGCAAAGGATTTACCGTGGGTAGATCCATTCGAAATTTAAAAGATTGAATTACCCAACGGATTAAAATTAGTTTGTGAATGACATGATTATTATCTTCCTGATGGGTATGATTCTTAATTAATCGATCGATAACTAAAAAATGAGCATTGTTTCGAAACTCTACCAGGAAAATTCCGGAAGCGACCGTTATCGTAACGGACATTATTGTTCATCTGCCTGGTACGAGCCTCGACGACTCGCCCTACGTGAAGGGTAAGCCCAAAAATTTGACTTATGTTTGGCCCCTGCAATTTGCGCATATGAACTTATCCGATATTTTTTTCACTGGACAGACGTCCTTAGCGTGAGAAGAACCTCAGCAAATCATGCATTTAGTATCCATGCGGCAATGTTATATACCATGACCCCACTTTTGGCACCGACGGCACAGAGTGAGGTACTGGTATTTCCTCCAGGTTTCTGGAAATGTTGCCATGTCACACGGACATCGAACATAAGTCTTGCTTATTCTAATATTTTTACATTATTTAGATCATTTTTATTAAAGTGAACTAAATAATAGTCTTGAGAAAGCCCTTTCCTAAGAATGCCAGATTGGGTTCTCTTTTTCATAATGATCACTTGGACTGTAGAAAATCCAAGTAAATAATTTATTTTATTTTTGATCTCTTCAGGTCACTGGAACACCTTTCAAGACGACTTGAACGAACGTTCAGTTTTGTCGTCATAAGTAAAAAATTGTGCTTCTTTCTCTTCAAGATGTTTTGAGCAGAAGTTCACGATCTTTAAGAGTTTCGGAAAAACGCGACAGTCTCCTTTCTTTGCTATATGGAAGGAGACCTTGATTCCCCTAATGGAGTTTAAGATCTCCTGCCTAAACATTCAAATTCGAAAAATTTGTCTAGAGCATCGAACTGATTGCTCATTTTGATGCAATTATCAACATTATCCATTTCATCCTTGGAAGAAAGTTGGCATTCCGGAGAAACGTCCTTTCTTCCATTATTGACACGTTTAGTGACAGTTTTAAATCCCACTTTTTTGGAAGGAAGTTGTGAATTCAGAGACTCACCCTTCTTTTTGTTTGTTGTTGATACCATGTTTTGTGAATAAACGAAAGAAGACGTGACCTTATAGAGGGTTTTTCCCAAGACGGTGTCCAAGAAGGAGTACCACCGCTAGCTTTCACCAACGGGTCCAACGAAAAATCGAAGGCACGGATACAAACAAGGATCGTAAAGGGATCAATAGTAGAAAAATAGTACTGAAAAGTATTGTTTTAGTAGCACTGAAAAGAACTATTATATTGCTTTAGGTAGTTTGAAGTTTTCATCTTTAACGGTTTCTCAACTCGTAATTAAATTCATGTCAATCACACGGATAAACTCCATGAAGAATTCACTCGACAATCGTTTCACTCCTTTTCCGAACCGTAATCGGCATCAAAAGACCCGAATGTCAGAAAAACCGACCCACAGAGAAGCTTTTCATTTGGCGCTCAACCCTTCAATTCCACCTGTCAAACGCTCGGAGCCTGACTCATAACCCGCTTTCTGCGAAACCAAATGCCCCATCACTCAACGCGACCGGGTGCTCCACTTGTATATTAATTTTATTGGATTACCCTTTCGTCGGTTGTTAACCTACGCAGAAAAAAAAACCCGAAACACGTGCGCTTGGGAAAATGTTGCAGAATCCGTATTTTTTGGCAGACGTTGGTTGAGCTGATACTGTGCAAACCCCAGCTCTCAACTCTCAATCAAAAGGAGGGTAGCCCTTTCCAATCAAATGATTTTCGCCAGATCAAATGGAAACGAACAATGAGCTCTTTTCCACTAAGGTATATCCCTGTGAAAATAAGAAAATTTTATGTCTTTAGATCAATAGAATGTTTTATATTGAAATGCTGCGATAAAGCAAAGAAGGATTGGAATGGAAATTGGAAGGAATGCAGAGGCCTCCTTTAGCCGAGTGGTCCACGGCTACAAACCAAAGTCGCATGTTCAAGGTGTCTGTGTTCGATTCCCGGACTGTCCAAGATCTTTTCTCATATGACTGCATTTGCCCAACCGCATTATTCGCACCCTCACACCCAGCACACAAAGCAACTCAAACAATAATGAATGAAGTTATCGAAAGCATCAATCCTAATTGGTTTATCGCTTTCCTGCCGGCCACTGAAATAGCCCATAAATCATACACAGTCATTGTGCAGTTCAGAGAGAGGGCCCCATCGAGAGAATCTCCGTCTGCAGTATAGGGAAAGTCAGTTAAAGTTTTCCCTTCATCATCTGAGCTCGAGGCCGTTGATGGCTCTCACTAATGATAATGCAGGGTTGTGCGGTGCCGAAAGGGTGGGCTGCGCAAGATAAATGCATCGGAGTGTATGATAAAGGGATCTGCTCTCACTCGCACTACTGTGGATGGATATTCAGTAAGCATTGTACCAGAAGCCAGATTCGGTCGGAAACAAAGTGATTTTCCATAACGATAATTGGATAGTGTTAATGAAGATCTACTGTTATGTCTTCTAAAGTGGAAGGGGTCGGTCAGGCGATCAAAACAGAACTGCATCGACCGGCGGATTTGGTTCGCTCGTATCCGATTTTGTTCGTCACAGATGAAATGCGTGTGGAATGGTTGAAAAAGGGAATTTTTTGCACTTCTGGCTGTAGCTCAGTCGTTAGGGCGTCACATCTTCCATATCTCCCTTACAAAATTTAATGACTTAATTTTGATAGTTGTTTCACTTAAAATGCGTAATTCTTGTAAAATTGTGTCCAATGTGACGACAAATTCTGTGATCCAGAAAATATTCTACAAATTGACATACAGTTAAAACTGTTCAAATTCAATACAGCTTTAATTGATAGAAAATTATGTCGAAACTGCCTTAAATTTACGTCATTTTACTCACTTCTGTATGTCGTTCATATTATTATTTAATTTATTTGGTTTTACATCGACTGCGACTTACGCTCTCCAGGTCCTGGTGCGCCCCACGTCTTTTTGTTCCGACTGGATTCGTGGCGAACACCATCTTTACTAAGCTGTTGTCCGGCATTCTTGTAACATGCCCTGCCCAGCGTATCCTTCCAGCCTGCATTGTTGATTGCTGCTTTCACTGTTCTCCAGCAGTCCTCAAGAGGGGCTTCATCCAGCTCATCTCCAGCTCTTCCGGTAATGCAGCCTTGGGGTACTACGCGTATGCAGTTGCGACAACCGGTTGCTTAAGCCACTCTAGGTCATACCGGCTGTCAGTGCCGTACGTTGTTAACGACGGAGAGTTTTCGGCGCAGTTCAACCATCACCAGATAGTTGCCAGAGTCAATGTTAGCGCTACGATAGGTCCTGACGTCGATAATGTCGGAGAAGTGCCGTCCATCAATCAGAACGTGGTTGATTTGTGATTCTGTCTGCTGTGGTGATCACCAGGTGTATCGGTACCCGAGGAGGAACAAATAACTCCCCAATAACATATACATACCATTTTTTGGTATCATACCAAAATTAGATATTGTTCAGTTGTCAATACCTCAATTTGGTATTATAATGGTATTGAAAAAAAATCTTTAAAACAATGAAAAATACTTCATTGAGGTATTAAAAAGATATTGAGGTCTGCTGGAGGTATTGAACTGCAATTAAAAAATTTCGTTTTTATATGAAAATCTCATTCAGGTTGTAAGTATTGGAAATTATGTGGTATGGAATACCTCAATTTGGTATTCAGTAGTTATTTTCTTATGCTCGGGTATGGAAGGCTGTGCTTGAAATAGGTGCTACGAATGGCCATATTCTTGGAGGCGGCGAAATCAATTAGTCGTCAGCCGGTTAGCGCTGAACTTTCCAATAGTTGGTCTAAACTTCTCCTCCTGGCCAACCTGAGCGTTTAGATCTCCTATGATGATTTTGACGTCGTGGCTTGGGCAGCTGTCGTACTCGCGTTCGAGTTTCGCGTAAAATCAACTCTATCACCAGTGTTGTGAAAAACTCAATTTCTCACAACTCACGCTTGAGATTTTTCATACGTGAGTTGTCAATCATGCAAATCAGCAGTCAGAAAATCATGGATGAGTTGGCTCACCGTTTTAACTCATTGTTTCGTATTTCTACAGTTTACTCACACACGGCAATAATTTCTTGTTAGTCTAGTAAAATTATGTTAATCCTTTCTAACGTAAACAACAACTTTGGGGTTTCACGAGTTTTTGCCGGGTTTTGCGACAAAATCATTTTTTACGGTTTGAGTTGATTAAGCTGATTTTGCGGCAAAATCTCAAACGTGAGATTTGCGAAGCAGATCTCTAATGAGTTTGCTCTCACGGGAGAGCGTATTGATTGAGATTTTGAATGTGAGTCTATCAACAATGTCTATCACCATCAATGCTTCCGGAGTGAGGGCTGTGAACGTTTATTATGCTGAAGTAGCTAGACAAGCAGTTGAAAAGAATTAACGTTTCTGATGTCAATAGCCTGTGAGAATCAACGAAGCTGTGACAACAACGGCGCGGGAAGTGATTTGCACTGTTCAATGACAAAGAAGAAACGGCTGGTTCGATGAAGAGTGCCAGGGAGTGACAGACGTGAAGAATGTCACCAGAAACCGGTTGCTTATGGCCAGTAACCGACGGTACAGCGGTACAGGGCAGCGAGAACCGAAGAAAAGCGAATCCACCGCAAAAAGAAAAGATACTTAGTACGAAGAAACTGTAGTAGCTGAAGCTCAACAAGAACCATAACGATATACGGAAATTTCATACAACGGTTAATGGCACGTACCCTGCTGAATTCGGCTTACAAAATTCTGTCACGCATCCTGTTTAACAGACTGAGACCGCTCGAGAAGTCCTTCGTCGGCGAATACCAAGCTGTTTATTGTGAGGGCTGCTCAACAACGAACCAGATGTCAACCTTTCGGATGATCCTAGATAAATGATGGGAGTATAACTTGCAGACTCAGCATCCATTTATTGATTTGAAATTGGCGTACGATTCAGTAAAAAGGAATAAGCTGTGGCAGATATTGTCTGAACATGGTTTTCCGGCAAAAGTAATTAGGCTGATACGTACTACGTTGAATGGTTCGAAAACTAGTGTTCGGATTGCAGACAAGATTGCAGATTGTGATTTTAGACGGATTGGAGCAGGGAGACGCACTTGTGACATGTGGCAATGACGTTTCCCGCAAAGTGAAAAGACATGTTGCGGCTGCAAATACAGTATGGCCCTTAAAAATATGCGAAAATTTTTTGAATGTGAATTTAACATACAGAAGCATTATTCTTATTGTTTTCATTAGTGTATTTAATATCGGAATAATGTAGTATATTCATATGTAGCTTTGCTGTATAGGATTTTTTTTTACTAACCTAAAAAATGTACAAAAGCAAAAAAAGTTTGAGGGAATTGTTCTCTAAACGCCAGAGAAAGCGTTTGATACTCGTGATACTTGCGTCGTATACTCTGGTAATCAACTTTCCACCTTCGAAAATCACACTTCATTGTTGAAAATATTGATTTGTTTGGTATCCGAGGTTGGAAGAGGTCTTAGAGAACGTGTTTGTCGTGCTCACAATAAAATATTTTGTCAGGGTCATGGTTGAGGGAGCATGTGCAAACTATGGTTTTATGTGCCTTTATTTTTTGTTGTAGTTTAATGAAAACCATGCACAGACGTCTATAAGAGTTTTATAAGAAAGACATTTGTTCCTTTGGTTAGATAAAACTTAGATCGATACTGGCTCATAGGTTCTTATCAAAACAGAGCCGCTTTTCACACTTATATGAAGGTTTAAACACGGCTCTCCAAAATGATCCGTTTATTCCGAAATATGTATAAGTCTAAAGCACTCCAGCTATAAATTTATTCTATCAATTGACATGAGCGTTTGATCTATATAAGGACTGTGCAGAATGAATGTAGCCCCATCGTGAAGGTTTTGAAAGCATTCATAACGAAGATATTGAATTCGATGACTGCATGAAAAAATTTGAAGGTATGTTTCCAATTCCTACAAATTAAGGGGAAAAAATAAACAGATAAAAATCATGTTCAAAGCGAAAAGTATAGTCTAAACAGTTCAAACAATACATATGATGATTGAAAGTTTTGTTTAGATTTAATTTTCCACATAGAACTACCATCAAACATTTAATTTCGATTGACGCATTTCTATGGGCCATACTGTAGGGCCTTTAACGAACTACGTAACCAGCTAAGGTCCCGCAACTTGCAAATAATTATCCGGTGGCTCTCTACGGGTACGAAGTGTAAACGTTGAAAGATGCAGACCGAAAATCCTTCGGTGTTTTTGAGCGTGAAGTGCTGCGAACTAAACTCGGTGGGAAACTTAAAAAGGGTGTGTAGCGCAAACCTATGAATCACGAGTTGTATCAGGTGTATAAAGATGCAAATATTATTAAGCGTGTAAAATATGGCAGAATTCAGTGGGCTGGTCACTTATTGAGAATGTCGGAAGAAAGAATTGCGAAAATAATATTTAGCAGAGAATCTGGTATAAAAAGGAGAATTCGTGGAAGACCAAGGCTGTACGCAGTGGGAACAGAACTGGAGATGTATCGCCTCCAGAGATGGGCAAACAGAATCAGAACCGCTCAAAAGAACGAGTGATCCGTGACTCTTTTTTTTTTGCGGGAGTCGATTCATTGGATCAGCCGGATCAGACAAAAAGGGATTCGAAAACAAACTAGCCGATTATTTTTTCCTATTCTTCTTCGTCTGTTCCTCTGCTTTTTACTATAACGCTTAACACTTGCTCTGCTTTGCGCGCCACGGCACACATTCAAACACAGTTTGCTGCAGCTCCGCACTCTCAGCATACACAGCCAAACTGTCCCGCCCACTTGCATAAAGGCAGATGAAAGGTGGAGAGAAAGAGTGCCTACTCGAATGGCAAAGCACATTTGGCTTCTTGTTTTTGGTTCGGATCGGGGAAATCGTGAGTTTATGGAGAAGAATGTACGAAGTATGAGAGAGTGAACGATACAAAGGTACGACACATATCGCGCAACAGAGAGTTAACCGCTTTTTTCCGTTTGCTCGGTTCATTTCGCTCTTCTTTTGCGAGCCGCTGAATCATTGAACCGTTCAAAAGATCCGGTTCACTAAAGTGAGTGATTCGGATCAGATCCTTTCACTAAAATGAGCTGTTCTGCCCATCTCTATCTAAGAACGACGAAGATGGACCTCTACAATATGCCCTGCAATAGCGTGACGCTACGCTGAAGCCATCAACGTCATGGTCACAGTCAAGCCACAAGGTCAAAGTGCAAATCATTTGGAATCATAGAAACAATCTTTTTAAAATTCTGGAATGATTTTGTTACTCCTGTTGAAATCCTATCAAAATTCTGAAGTAAACTTGTAAAAATATGTATGGAATTTATGGAAATAACGAGCAAATTGTTCTAAAATATATTGCGCCTAATTGTAATGCTGGTATTCTTGTGAAATTCTGGATATTTTTAGAGGATCCATTGTGAGTTCTGTGGAAATTCTGTGAGAGTTATGTAGGAGACGTTTCGAGTTCCTACGCTGATTACTTATTTTATCGGCTAAAGCCTCTTCAGTACGTAGGAGACATCTCACGATGTCAAAATCTCGTTTATTATCAAACTTTCATGTACCTATGTATGTACGAAAACATTCAGCAGTTGGGTCAATATTTTGGAATTGGGAGGTTAAAATATATTCTGTCGGCGAAAATATACCCATACATTTTGTATGGGACACTTAAACCTGCAAAATTGCCTTTTCCTAAAATAAGTATCAAAAATAGACTTCATTCGATTCAGTCCATGGCTGCCCGTCATCAGCAGGTTCTCCAAGCAGCTGATGCAATTTTTGATTCGTTCGCCTCCTCTACGTTTGTCTTCCTAATGTAATCTTGTGGAAAACCTTTGGGAATCATGTGAAAATCCTAAAGACTTTTTTTATATATTACGTACATAAGACCCATCGTTTTTTGATTGATTTTGACTTTATTAACGAGATTTTTAGCCCTGGGCTAGTTCATCTCGGGACCAACGGCTTTACTTCCCTTCCGAAGGAAGTCGTCACTATAACTTTTTACGTCATAGGTGACTATGTCGGGGATGGGATTCGATCCCAGGTCCTCGGCGTGAGAGGCGAGTGTTCTAACCACTACACCAGGTCCGTCCCCTAAGACCCATCGTGTGCCATACTAAATTTCCATTTAAATAACGGTTATTCTATTCTCTTATCATATTCACAAAAATCAGGTAATTAAAAAGAATGTGAAATAATTCGGGCGTTAATGGGTTACATCCGAGCAAAAATGGCTGACAATTTGGCAGAATTCTGTTTTAACAAAAAATTGTGTAGAAAAAACATAGAAGATAGAATTCTTAAACTATTCTGTTTTTGCACCGCCTACTTAGTCATCGAATGCAGCAGCGTTCATTGCCCCTAGTTTGGGTGGCGAAAACGGGAAAAAGCGGAAACCGTCACCCAATAGCGCTAATTTTCGATTCAATTCGATTAATTTGCAATGAATAATCGAAAATTTTGCATTTGAATCGTTCGTCGTTTCTTTCCGTAGTGACCACGCAAAAACTGCACAGTCACGTTCCATCGGATGGACATTGGAGGGCGACCACCACGCACCATGACAAAAGTGTTTCAACGCGTGCCATGAATTGCCAACAAAATCTCAATTTTCGGTAATTAATTTTTATCTGTTCCTGACAGGTGAATGAGAGAATGACAATAGCAGGACGGTTCGTAGCCCGTGGTCACTGAAGTTATGCGGGTAAGGGACGGGGGCATACGGTGTGAATCTCAAATTAATTATTAATTATAATCGAATGTAATTATCACATACTTTGGGTTTTGGGTGCTGGAAGAAAATTGCTACCATCTAATGAACTGAGATTCCTACTGTGACAAAGATTGAAAGCAGTTAAGGAAACATTATAATCGAAGAAAGAAATCGATTATCGCAGATAATGAGAGCCATTTGCCACTAATGATAGTGCAGAAAGTGGACTGGTATACAAGCCACCGACGAAAAGCTTTTTCAGACGATTACTCTTGGATGCACACAACCAATGGGGATGATCCGATGGAAGGAAGCCATCAGCTCCAGGAATTGATGCTCTCGGTCTAAGTGAAATGCCAGCTAGAAGACATCGAGAGGGCGATTCATCCGGGCAGCAAGCTCATCACACCAGGAAGTCAATCGCCACTCTCGACAGAGCTGCAGATGTTTCAGACGAACCGATTGGAAAAGTCGGATAATGTTATCTTTTAATTGACACTAGCTTGTGGAAAAAAGAAGGTACTAAAAGAAATGTTTTCAGAAGCATGGTTCTCTTGCAATGCTTTGCGATTTCGAGCTGCAGCTGGAAAGACCAGTTGCAATCAGAGCGGAAATTTACTCTCCAGTTCTAAAATTTTTCAATTCATTGGCTGCAAAAAATGCAAAGCAATGAGGTACTTCTTTGAAATCGAGAACATCTTGATCAAGATGTTTCGAAACGGCTTTAAAGCAGGTAATGCTAATGTTTTTTTTCTACATTGAACGAAAAGACAAATTCTATTTGATTAGTGCTTCTTAGATAAATTTCAGCAGGAGGCAGGAGACATTGAAATTTTGTAAATTAACAATTACAAAATTTGAACATCTCCTGCTTTCCATATACGTGCACATATTTTTAACGACTTTACCCTTTTTATTGGCGTCTTCTCCAACCATAATCCAAGTCGTGAAGCGCAAACAACCAAAACAGCCCAGAAGGTGTAAAGGCTTTAAATTCTTCCAATTTTACACGCTTGTTCTCAGTCATAAATTTTCTTAAAACCACAGCATATCATGTGTCCCCATAACTCTTTCGCATAGCTGTCACGCGGGTGACGTTTTATAGTGAAGCAGAAAACAACATCTCATGGTGGAGCTTCTTGGACCTTCCAAAAGGGAGGTTTGGTCTGCTGTGAACTCGTGAGGCGATGCGAGGTTTTCTGCTTTTATAGCTCAGAGCACCGAACACATTCTCCAGGCAGTTGTCAGTCACTTTCGCTTTCAGTATTGAGAACGTGCATTGCGTCTAATTTCGATTCGCGGCACCAAGGAATCCTCCGAGTCCCACAAGAGGTTTTGATCTTTGCATAGACAAGAGACTCCATTCATCTTCCCCGTATTTCGGGTAAATCTCGCGAGCTCACATTTCAGCATGTTATGTCAATCACGTGGTAATTTCCTCTTTGCTTTTTTGCGCCATTCTGCTCCTGCACCCATTTACAAAGAAAATGATTTTCTTCTCGAAGTACCGCAGAAAATAAATTTATGCAGCACATGTTCCGTCAGAAGTGCCGTGCTGCACTAGAAGCATTTGCTCGCCTTTTTTGCCCTTTAAGGGCATCCAGCGTTGACTTGTGGCTCGTCATACTCAGCTCAAAACTGCTCAGTCTAACGCTCGGGTGGATGCTTCGTTTGATGACGAGATGCCGTGGACTATGAGAGCATGAAGCTGTCGGAACCATTTTCCACACAGACAACAACAACAAGGGCAGGTCCAACAAACGCACGGCAGCCAGAAAAAAAAATTGATCAACTTGAGAAAACAGTCCAAGATGCACCCACTTGGCTTTTGCGGCCCCGGCCTCTGGCGTAGCCAGGAAATTCGGAAGGAACATGCGATTCTACTAGAATTGAAATTGTTAAGAAATCAGAGGATTTTCTTTCGAATTACTTCATGAGCTCTTACAGGAATTAAGTTAAATACTCCTAAGGAGTCATCCATGGAACACGTGATCATTTAAAGGGAACTATGGGGTCTGACCAATAACCACGGTTTATACAAATTTTATTATTATTATTTTTTTTTTTTGTGGACAAAATACTACAAGAAAGGAGTGTGAGTCTGTCAATCCGAAAAAAATGCCCACGTGATTTATGGTTGTCCATAAATAAAATACTACAAGGTTTTTTTCAAGGAATTTTCTAAGGATTGCACAAAAGATTCTTCTAAAACATTCAAAACAAATCTTCAGAAGAAATTTTTAACAGTTACTTTAAGGTATTTCCTTTAGTTTTTTTTTCAGGAATTTACCTCCATATATTGTTTAAAGGGATACTGCCTGAAGTTTTGTGGATTTTTTCAAGAATGTTTTCAAAATTCATTTGAAACTTGTCTTAGGGCATACCCAAAGTACGTTTTCGAAAATTACTTCTAAAATTATTTTGAGATTTTGTCATGAATGTCTCATCAAATATCTTACCTAAGAAAAAAACATATTAAGTTTTGTATTTTAAACTTAAAACATCTTCATCATCTGTATGATTTATTTTGCCAATAAAACTGTTTGAAGATTGAATAACTTAAAAAAGTTCTGTATGGAAATATGTAACATTTTTCAAATATCTGTATATAATGTATCCAATTGCAAAACTCTGAAAAATAAATACTGTATGCAAAATAACGTAAAAATCTGTATAAATTCTGAAAATTATGTATATGTGACAATATTGAGTCTCATATTTATACCAGAGATTCCTCCTAGTTTATATCCATGAATTTTAAAGCAACTGATTTGGTGGTCTATTTGTTAGCTACCGCTTTTGCTTCATATGCAGATGGTCAAGGGTCCAATCCCAGGGCCGTCCCTTTCCAAGTACTTTGTTGTTGTATCTTTCACTTGCTTCTATCTTCGACGCCCAATCTATCACACTCAAACCCTATTCGTTCATAGCAAATTCTAGAACCAGAGACGGACAAGAAACCGTTTCCCTACGCTTACTCTATCATCATTATAGCTCGCCTTTCCTTACGCCTGATCTATGCAGTCTGCTAACCAAAGAGCAAACCTCTATGCCAAGCCTTTCCCCCAAACCATACACTCCCGCGTGAACTGAAGCAGACGCAGTGGTATATACAGTCTACAGTGCGGGTCAGTTTTAATGCATCATCAATTCATCCCCCTTTCTCTCATTCTGACGTAACAGGCGCCATTGTTGCCTAAAATTAGGAGATCACCAGCATTTATACACTGAGGATGTCTGTTAGTCCCAAGCAGTCATTCGGTTGGTTCCTCGTGTAAGTGCAGCTGATCTGGCGATACTGGAGTAGCAACCATGGGCGGCCAATCAAGCTCAAGCTCAAGCTCAAGGAATTTTAAAGTAATTTCTGTTCAAGAGTAAGGTGGTTATCGGAGATCTCATCGCTCAGGTTGACCAGGAGGAGGAATTCAGACCGATAAAAGGGAAGTTCAGCGCTTACCAGTTTTCGAACGAAAACGGCCTTAAACTCATTGATTTTGCCGCCTCCATGGCCGTACGTAGTACCTTCTTCCCAAAGCGACCACATATGTCCCGCGAAACGCGGGACACCCTCTCAGATCTCGTTCCCAATTACACATTATTCGTATTGGATGTGTATTCTACAAACATTTTAGGTCTAAATCATGATCTAATTTCTCAGTTTAATCAAACAATTAGTTTTGACGCAGTAATATCATATTGAAAATTGCGTTGTCCCGCGAAACGCGGGACGTCTGGTCACCTTAGTTCTTCCAGTTCCAGTTTTGATTGATGGACGACACTAAATTGCTATTTACGAACTAACCCGATCACGTTCGATGTATAGGCTAGTCATATCTATTTCGTCCATCGAGAGTTGGACTCGGAATTTTCACTACCGACTAAATCCACCTTCGCCCATGAGCCAATCCTCCCGGAACTGCCTTTTGCCATTACTTCATGGGGGATGTCATTGTGCTAACCAGCACTGCTCCTTGCTTCACTTCTTGCGTCTGCCTCACGTGCAGCTAGTGCTCCTGTACTTCCCTTGCTCTTTTCATACTGCATTTGAGGCTGGCGTCACGCCATGGCCTTGTTTGTACTGCCGCTTCGGCGATTGATGCGCTTCGTTTCTCTGCTGTGACGCGTTGAGGGCTGGCATCTCACCAGAGCCCTGCGCAACTTCTGCGTCTGCTGTTAATCCACTGTTTCTGGAGCTCTCCAGGTTTGACCAGTTGGATGCTGAGGTCGGTTCAGCGATTCCGGTTGGAGGGTAGCTTTCGATTATCTGGCGCCCCGACGACCCAAATCTGGTGCTTTGTCATAATCGCTATTCGGCACAGTCCCCGAAGAATATCTCCCGAAACCGTTAACGTAACGCGTTTGTTCCCGCTTCACTGCTGCTGACCGGTGAAATGCCGAGGTCGATCCAGCAATTTCGTTTGGAGGATGCCTTCCAGTTCACTGGTACCCTGACGACTTAAGTCGGTGGCTCACTACGGACTACTCAGAATAGTCCCCGACGGTGGACTACTACCTTGTGGTGGTCAAAGTACGCCATATACTTTCCGTTGTGAACAACATTCGGTACTGACGCCCGCCACGGTACAATCACGGTACAAGCTGCCCGAAGTTGCAAATGACTACGCGCAAAGCCTTGAAGCAGTGTTGCCGGACGAGGGAGAGCTCACCGAAGCCCCTCTTGAAGACTGCTGGAGTTGTGCCAAAGCAGCCATTAACATCGCAGCAGAAGGTGCCATTAGGTTCATAGAATGGACGGAACGGTTGATTCGACGAGGAATATCAGGTCAAAGATGCTGCAGCCCGTCAAAATGTGGTGCGATACAAACAAAAGTTAAGGCAGCAAATAAATCTATTCCGGGATTAAATGCGCCGCCTGGAAGAATTGGAGTGCGAAGAGATGGAGCAGCTGTATCGTTCTCAAGAAACGCGTAAGATCTTCAAGGAACTCGATGCATCCCGCAATAGATTTGTGCCGCAAGCCGAATTGTGCCGGGATAGAAGATGTTGGTATTTTGACGGACGAACGTGAGGTGATTGAGAGGTGGAAGCAGCACTACGATGAACACATGAATGGCGCAGAGGAGGAAGACCAAGGCAGCAAGAGGAATGATTTCATCGGATGCGGATGAGGAAGATGTGCAACTCCACAATAAGTTAAGTTAAAGATGCTATCGAACTGCTCATGAGAAACAAAGCAGCCTGGAAGGATGATGTTGGAGCGGAACATATTAAAAGGGCCCGGACAGGTTAGTTACTTGTCTGCATCGTTTGAAAGCCAGGATCTGCTGCCAGAACAGTTACCGGAGGAGTGGATGGAGGGAGTAATATGCCCAATATACAAAAAGGGTAACAAGTTAGAATGTAAGAACTATCGAGCGATCACTATTCTTAACGCAGCCTATCATCATCCGCCGTCTATCACCGCTAGCAAGCAGATTTGTGGGAAGTTGTCAACGAGCTAAGTGGTTTGACAAAGTGGAGCTGGATCTCGGAAGTGTGGGACGATAGAGAAACTGGAGGCATGCAGCCATGAACCGAATTTGTTGGCGTAACATTGTGGCGCAGGTCATATTTCAGATCAGATTTCTTCGTAAGTTGTATTAAATATATTTCGAACATGTTTCCGACATCTACTCCTAAAGCTCTTCCGCTGATTACTCAATACGTGCTTTTATGTTTTCATCCAGGAAAAGCTGGAGCGATAAAATTTTAGGATTCTTCCAGAAGTTTTCCCTGGATTTTTTTAATTTATCAAGATGTGCTTCGAGGGACTACCTGAAAAATAACAATCCCACGAAAAGCTTTCCATGGACTTTTTATTAATATATCAAGGGGCATCCAATGATTATTTGAAAGATAAAGTACAATAAATTAAGAATCTTCTTCT
>NW_018735344.1:0-73820 GCF_002204515.2 Aedes aegypti
TTAGTGATTTCAATTAAAATTTCTTGTAGAAATCTATAGAGGATTTTATGAATCAATTTGGTCGGAGTTCAGACAGACTACAGATGACGTTTTGGAGATTTTTCCTATGTTATTCATCTGTATCAGGTTGTATCATCAAATAGATAAGTTCCATCATTACTGCAAATATTTTGATATTTTGAATGCCGGGGTACGTTTTTCTCAAACCATTAAAAAGCACTGTCTGTCATACATCATTTTTAAAATGAATCGTGAAACTGTTTTTAGTCGAATAAAAATATGGAGAAATTTTTGTAAAAGAACAGAATAATATCCATCCATCTGGGAAAAGCGGGAAATTCCCGGGAATTCTAACTGACCGGGAAAAAAATACGAGAAACCCCTGGGGAATTGTATACCACACCAGGAAAAAAATGTTTTTAATCGAGTATATCGGCTCTCCATTAAGAAAACTCGCACTTCGTGTCATGACTAACTTTTGATGAATTGATGGAATTTTGATGGAAGCCGCACGAAACCATGGGCTACCTACAATGATTACCAATTGGATTCATCAAATGCTCAAAACCGACATCTCTTCTCGACATTGCGTCAAGCAGCGATTCGAAAATTGAGTGTTTGCGGATGCCCTCAAGGGGGAGTCTTGTCACCATTTTTGTGGAATCTCGTAGCAGATACGCTATTGAGGCAACTCAATAATTGCGGTTTTCCAACTTATGGATTTGCCGACGACTATCTAGCTTTGATAATTGGTATGTGCATAAGCACCCTATTCGACCTGATGCAAAGTGCTCTTCAGGTAGTCGAGAGTTGGTGTCGCCAATATGGCCTTTCGGTTAACCCGAATAAAACATCTATTGTTCTTTTTACGGAAAGACGAAACCGCGATGGAATTCGACCTTTACGTCTTTTTGGCACTGAGATTAATGTAACCGATCAGGTAAAGTATGTCGGAGTCATTCTAGATTCCAAACTTTCTTGGACACCTCACATTGATTTCATAGTCAAAAAAGCTTGCATGGCCTTCGGTCAATGCCGGCGAACCTTTGGTAAAACTTGGGGCCTCAAACCCAAATATATCAAATGGATTTACACAACAGTTGTTCGACCAATATTGGCATATGGATGTCTTGTGTGGTGGCAAAAGGGCGAAGTGAGAACAATCCAATCAAAATTGGGCCATCTCCAAAGGATGTGCTTGATGGCGATGTCTGGTGCGTTCTCTACAACTCCCACAGCAGCGCTTGAGGCCTTTTTCGACGTTGCGCCACTACACATATATCTAAAACAAGAAGCACTTTCTTGCTCTTACCGTTTATGGGTACTGGATCTACTGGAGAAAAATCCAGTGAATCGTAGATCTTTTGGTGAATTGGGACAAAATTATCCTTGCTCCAAGTGAACTCACAATTGCTTGTCACTTTCCTTACAGGACAATACAATTCCCTTACAATTCCCTTCACGAGAAGAGTGGACGTCTGGCTATTTGGAAAGAAGTATATCAAACAATATAGTATGTTACACTGATGGCTCCCTTCTTGAATGTAGAGCTGGTGCAGGAGTATATTCTCGTGAGCTAAGGCTGAATCAGTTTTACTCACTTGGTAGAAACTGCACCGTTTTTGAGGCGGAAATATTTGCCCTTATGTGTGGAGTGCAATCAGCACTTCAACAGCGTGTAATGGGTTAAAGTCATATACTTCTGTTCAGATAGTCAGGCTGCTATAAAAGCTCTCGCTTCGGGCCAACTCAAGGTCGGAAGCTTGTTATCGCATGTCGAACTCAAATTGAGGAACTGAATTCAGTCAACTCTGTAACCTTGTATGGGTACCTGGCCATTCTTCCATCGCTGGAAATGAATGGCTGATGAGCTAGCTCGCGATGGAGCATCGCATCACTTCATTGGCCCTGAGCCGGCTATTCCAATTTCGAAGTGCTTTGGGCCGTGTACCGTAAGAGCGCCATTCATCACTCGTTGGAATTATGTTGAAAGAACTGAACAAATGTTCGCAATAAAACTTATCAACATGAATTAACATATCAAAAGGATTGTATTAGAGTGAAATTCATATGATTTTATATTATATATTTTTTTAAAAATATTTTTTCAGGCTGTTTAAAGTTGAACACATGAGTTTAACAAAGGTTTTATAATGTCAGCTTGAGGAATGATTCTTAGCTGCCATGGTTTATTATGTTGTCGTATTGTAGTAAAAGATAACAACCAGCTAGTGAAATTGAAATAATTCCAACTAGTGCTCTATAGAGGACCTCATACTCAGGATGCGTTTTATCATGGGTTTTGGGCAAAAAGCTATGTAAAATGTAAAAAAACTATTTTCGTCAGAATTTAACATTAAACTTTTCCATTTGTGAAACTATGTTCTAAATTTAAATGCATGGTGCAGACTTTTTCATATAATTTCAAAAATCGCTGAATTTGTTTTGAAAGTGAAATCAGATATCAAAGCATTTTATCGAACATCTGGAAAATATTAAGTCGCAAGATCATGATCATTGAAAAATCCTGGAGTTGGAAAACTGATTTTGAATTGACACTCTGGAATAAACTCTTATCTAAAAGTAATTCAACGAGTTTCTGAAGAAATTGTTAAAGAAAAATATAAACAAAATTCATGAATAATTCCTGATGGCGAAATTTGGAGAAATTCGTGGAGAAGAAACCTAGAGAAATTTGTTAAGACTTCTTAAAAAACATCTTTAGGAATTTTTGGAGATGTTTCCGAGAAATTCTTAAAAAGTATTATTAGTGGACTCAAACATTACATACATTGTAAAATAAACATTTTTTTTTATTTTATGATTGGTAGATAATTATAAATTGTATTTTAGTTGGTCATTTATCAATCATTGTAAACAAAATTGTTTTTTCCTGAAACTTCTTCAAGCATTTCACTAGGAATTCAACCAGTCATAGCTTTAGGTATTTCGCCAGCTTTTTTAATATTTTCACAAATTCTCCTTTAAGAACTTTTGTTTAACATTTTACTAGTGCTTTATCAAAAAACTCTTTAAAATATTTTTTACTAGCTCCTTCGAAAAAAATATGTTGCCTTGCCCGAATTATAAAATAAACAAAAATTTTTCTCCAATAATTCTTCCATTATTCTTCGAGAATGCCTCAAAAACAATTCCAGAAAAACTGCATAGAATTCTTGAAGAAATTCTACTTTCAATTTTTTTTACCATCAATTTCATCAGGCCCAGATAGCCGTAGCGGTAAACGCGCAGCTATTCAGTAAGACCAAGCTGAGGGTCGTGGGTTCGAATCCCACCGGTCGAGGATCTTTTTCGGGTTGGAAAATTTTCTCGACTTCCCAGGGCATAGAGTATCTTCGTACCTGCCACACGATATACGCATGCAAAAATGGTCATTGGCACAGTAAGCTCTCCAGTTAATAACTGTGGAAGTGCTCATAAGAACACTAAGCTGAGAAGCAGGCTCTGTCCCAGTGAGGACGTAATACCAGAAAGAATAGAATAGAATTCATCAGAAATGGTGTCTGGTTTTATTTGGAATAGACACAAACCGTAGTAAAAAATCTCAAATTTGTGTATTTGAACCCCCAGAAGCTACAGTGAAAGTGTGAGCGAAATCCATCGAGTCTAATTTTAATTTAGCCAGGAAAATCTGTTGGTGGAATCCGATTTTTCTACTAAACTATACATTATAATCAATGTGTTCTTATAGAAAGGTAGAATTCTCGTATATCGGTCAACTTCACTAATAAAAGAAAAATCGAATTCACAAATTTTCAGCTTCAAAATTTGCTTCTTCTCTTTGGAAGCATGATGATGACTGTCGTTCGTCACGAGGTCCAACCGCAATTCAGTTCTCTATGCATCCAGGTATGCATCCCATGGGTTGATCACAAACAATTTAGAAGCTTTGAACATGGAAATCGATAGCATAGCTCATGGATTTCATCATAACAATCTCATTGCGCAAATCAAGGAATCGACCAACTTGAACATGATGATTATGACACAAGATAACCATAAGCAAAACACACTGAATCCGTGTTGGAGTGATGATCTATGCGTCCATAGGTTAACACATACGAATCTGAAAAGAAAGCTTCGGGAACTTATGTGGAAAAAATATGGAATCCCTGTTGTCGGTTGATGAATCAATCCATGAAGCAAAACACAGGAATTTAATGTGTAACACACACGAAGTTTGCAAGAAAATCATAGCAAATCGATATGGACGTTCATGAATCGATCCATAATTTTAAACACTCAGATCGAGCGTGTGGATTTTTATCAGTGTTTTATACCTAGGTAGCGAATAAACTGAAATGCTAGTTCCGCCGGGATAAAATGGGCAAATGTTTTTTTTTAACTTGTTTTGCATTTTTCCAATTAGTTGTGGAGTCTTCAAGAAAAAAAAAAACATTTTCTCGGTTTTCTCATACCTACAAATTTCAAGTTTTTATCAAATGAATTGGTGTAACGAGGAATTTTATGCCATATAACTGATAGAATAGTTCCAAGAGCACCTCGAGCAGTTATAAACTAAATTTAGCGGAAATCTGCGCACTTTGGCGTAATTTCTCAAAAATGTTGCATAAAATTATTGATAGTGAGATTTGTATGGAAATATCAGGCAGATTCTACCAGATTTGCTGGTGAAATCCTGAAGAAATTAAAAACTGCTATTCCAGGGAAAACCGTTTAGGATTTTTTTTTCACGAATCTTCCAATATAAACTCTAACAAAAACTCATGTGTCAGAATATCTGATGTAATTTTATAAGAAGTTTCTGCATAAATGCCTGGAATTTCTCCAAGGTTACTGATACTCGCCTCGAACGACTCGAAATCGCTTGCCGCTTCAGAACGCGTTCGGAAAAACGAGAGCAAAGCATTATTCCCGAATGAGTGAACCGATAGCATCGTCGGGAGGCTTGTGAGAGCCTTCTGCGGGAAGAGTGTTTGCGCGATTTGCGGCTCAGTCTGGCTCGATTCTAACAACTCTTCGGGGAATGTTGCGATCGGCAGCAATGCAAGCAGCAATGACGGCTCACTGCGAGTTTTGGCTAACGCTCGCCGCGAGTCGTTGGGGACCGGCCGTGGAATGAAGGATGTGTAACAAATTGATCAAAACCATATAGCGTTGCTGGTGCGAATGCTGGTTTGTGAATAAACGTGCGGGATTACGCCTAGTCGGATTTGGTGTCTTCACCGCACTTGTTCAACATGAGATGACAATTAAGTACGGTGAGGAAACCAAACCGATACGATTCTGCAATTTTATCAACTCCGCACGCTATGTCTGAGCCGTTAAATAATAAAAAAAATCGAACGAACATCGGGTTTTTTCTCGCTAGCGCACAGTGTTTAAGTTGTATTTTTATAATCGGAAGGTTTTAAAATATTTCAACGGTAAAATTTTGTTTTTTTTTTTACTTTTTAGCGATTTTTCATACTAAAACCCATTGTAATCCCATGTTTAGACGCATTTCAGCCCATATAAAATTTATGGAAAAAAATTCACCGATTGTTGGGAACCAAATGAAGGGTCCATAATAGGAAATGTCAAATTTGTAAACATTCCTATTATGGACCCCGGGAGGGTCCATAATAGGCATTCGGACAACAGTTTTTCAAATGTATATTTCGCGGGAAAAGTATGATTATAAACATTGAACTTGTTGTTAGACTCCACAGAACGTATATGCGTCTGAGATATCATTCCAAAAAAGCGTCAAGAATGAATTTCAGTTACTAATTGGTCCATCACTAGCATTGAATCCCTATTATATGCGTCAAAAATGGTATTTCCTTGATTATTATAATATGTCTTATAATAATTACATTTATTATAATTATAATTAAATAAACTAGTATGAAAATAAAATAAATGAGGGGTAGGAGAGGGAACCAATGTAAACCAACCACTGTAGCAACCTCGATAGCAATCATGTTGACTCTTTATTAACCAGCGTTTTTGAGACTCCTACACTGTACTATGGCATTTGTTACAAATTTTAATTTTAATTTCGGCTATATTTACAATTTCGGCTATCATTTTACAATATACCCTCACTCATTGTTTGATCATTTTACACTTAGGATAAACCGTAACGCAGCCAGGATTTTATTGCAAGCCGTTCTATTTGAAGATCGAAAAGGACAGCAAGTTTTGAAGATTATATCTCGCTTCACATTAAATCGTTCGGCATACGACCGTTTGGCATAATGGTCATTTTCCATAATGAGTTATTAAATCACCACCAGATCAAAATTATTTGGTCGGTGTTCAGACAGACTGGACCAAGTGTTTTTTTTAATGTTTCAGGAAAACGTACCCCAGGCAAGTGATATATCTAAATATTTGCATAATTTGCAGTGATAATGGAACTTAATTATTTGATGCCACATATTTATCGAAAAAACGTCGTAAAAAATCAGAATTGATGAAGTCCTGAACGTATCTTTAGAAGGCCAAAATATCATTTAGTCGGGTTTGTCTGAACACCGACCATTTCTGCTGCAATTTTAATAATTAACACACTTTTTCAATGCGGTTTACCGATATTGCACCCAGTGCTACGCAAACATTTCTGACGAGATTTCAAGCGATGTGTATTTTCGGAGATTTGTCGAGCACAAGTCGGTACCAACAACTGCCGAGCTCCTCATAGGTAATGATTTAACTAAACCAAATTGAAAATAAAAACACACTTAGAAACAACCAATGTTTAAAACTGTTCACTTTAAACGCAAATTTTTAAGGAATCCTTGATGGTTTCAAATACCGGTCTGGTGGAGGATTTTCCGGGTTGTTTTTTTTGCTTTGAATGAAATTTTAGTCTAGCCATATTAAAAAATGAAATTTAACAACAAAACTTACCTAAATATTTTACAACAAAGAATAGTCTGTGTTTGACAGAAGGCAAAGTATATAATTGAACAGTAAAAGACGGACCGCCAAAATTATTGCAACATAAAGAAACTTTAAACAGTGAATGTGTTGTTAAAAATCATTGGAGTAGCTGAAGTTATCGGTTTCTTTCATTTAGTTTGTTCTGCTAATATGCTGGACAGGTAAATTTGTTAGACTTTTCAGAATTCAGATTCAGGATAATTCAGATTAAAACCTTAACAGCTTCCATAACTATAATTACGAGGACAGTTTACACGTAGAAAAATAGTTTACCTAAATGTTGAGTCTACTTTGTCCAAAATTAAGTATATCGATGATACTTTCAACCCAAAATCTCTCGGTATTCTCTTTCTTCCATACGTGTGTTGTAAAATAGAGAAAGAGCTGCATCTACCCAATGGGAATACTTTGGCCCAATAACCCAAATTTGAGTAAAACAAACTTTTCTCAAGCTTAGATTGTAAAAACTCAATTTTGCAATTTTAACACAATATTGAGTAGATTTTTCTAAGAGTAATAAAGGCAAACTACTTAGTGGGGATCTTGGAAAGTTACTACACTTTTTTTTTATTAAATTTATGAAAGGGATTATTAGAGTATGTTTAAGAGAAAAAAAACTACTAATTTAACTTAAACACACTAGTTTTTTTCTATTGGAAAGTTAGCCATAACTGAGTAATTGGGCTCAACTACGGAAATGCGTTGAAACAACCCAAAATTAAGTTGAATCCCGTCCCCTTGTACTTTGCTACAACAGCGCTGCTTGAAGGAATAGTTGATTTTTGAAAGAAGTCAAATAATGAAAAACTTATTGTAATATTTTCCTAATTTTCGGTAATCGCGATACATACTAAATAATCCATAGCACACCTTAGATAATTCAAGAGAATAGAATTGAGAGATAATGTATATTTTTTGCATCAATTCATTCCAAAACAATCCTGAAATCGTCAGTGAAGTTCAAGAGAAACGTGGATATGAATTCCACCTAAAAAAAAAACCTATTTTTAGACTCTTTATTCGAAACGACTGTTACGCCAAATGACCTGTATTCCAATCGGCTTCATGCCATTTGGCCATATGCCAAACGACATCAGGCCAAATGACTCACCACCAATTTTGAGAATGTACTCTATATCTATGGAATAGTCCATTTTACGAGATGTTTTTGAACACCTGTAGGTGAATTCCGGCGCACATTTTCTTCGAAGAGAAGAAATTTTCATAATTTTCCATAATACACCAGCAAGAAAATTTTCTTTTCTTCGAAGAAAATACGCACCGGAATTCGCCTACTGATCGCTTATTTTATGAATGAAATTTTGAAAGAAGGCGGTGTCGTAACGTTTGAAAGTAACAGCAATATCATCAGTGTTGTCGCTTTGTAAAATGGACTATACAGTGAACCGATCGGTTTCGAAGAAAAACGGCGGTAACGAATTTTTATTACATTCGACGGTACCGGTTGTTCAAATCAATATAAGGGCCAATTCGTGAATTTCACAACGCTGAAAGGGATGGGAGTATCCCAGGTCGTTGGCGTGAGAGGCTTGTTTTCTAACCATTACACCAGGTCCGTCCCCTTACCACCCCCAATTGTCACTGCTATAAGTGTATAAATAAACCAATTTTTTGTGGAACTGTTGCTGATTAAAATTTTCAAAATAAAAACGATCTCACCTGCCGCTTTATTTCCCGGTCGATGCGTGGTTTGATACAACTGTATTGCATAAAGTACAACAGCGAGACTACTGATCAGTTAAATGTCGAAGAAATTGATCGAAAAATCTATCTTCAAGATATAACAAAATTTACCATAAAATGTGTTGTTCTGTTATAAAAATTTCATCCCATTTTTACACTAACAAATTTATAGCATATTATACAGACATCATGGTTGACTTCTTATTTAACGCCTCAAATCTATCACCATTCGAACGCCCAGCTCAATGTGCCGCATCGCAGTGAACGCTCGTCGCGAGTGGTAAATTGCACTCCTGACAAACGGAACTCTTCCATAAGGAGTCATCGGATAGATCGGGCATAGTAAAAATCGAGCAATAACGAGCAGCACGCTGAGTGACGCATGTTCGGTTCGCAAACAGCGGTAGCTCAAAGAGCAGCGAGAGAATGTGGAAGATGCAAAAAACAGAATGATGGTTTCCCTTTCGCGAGAGAGAAGCTCTTGCGTACGAAAAGAGAACCGGTATCTTGTGGTACTTCTCCATCTCCGACGATGGAGCAACACAGCGATTTTCGCTTCGTTGTGATGATACGCAACCTTGAATTTCTCAAACACTTTTACCAAATAAAATTAATAGAAGTTTCTCAGAAAATATCTCAAGTTCATCTCGGAAATGCTCTTCCGAAGAAAGTCGTTGTAATGCCTATCATGCCTATAAATCTATCAGTTATATGGCATAAAAATCCTCGTTAGTTAGGTGTTACACCAATTAATTTGATAAAACCTCATTACGATGTTACGCCAATTTACTCGGTCCATGGCTGTGCCCCTCCTACTTCTATTTTGGTCCACGCACTCCAGATCTTGTTGCACCTGATCAAGCCACCTCGCTCGCTGTGCTCCCGCCTTCTTGTGCCAACCGGATTCGACGCGAACACCATCTTTGCAGGATTGTTGTCCGGTAGTCTTGCAACATGCCCTGCCCAGCGCACCCGTCCGGCTTTCGCAACCTTCTGGATACTGGATTCGCCGTAGAGCCTAGCGAGCTCGTGGTTCATTCTCCGCCGCCACACACCGTTCTCCTGCACTCCGCCAAAGATGGTCATAAGCACCCTTCGTTCGAACACTCCAAGTGCTTACAGGTCCGCTTCCAGCATGGTCCATGCTTCATGTCCATAGAAGACCATCGGTCTTTTAAGCGTTTTATACATGGTTCATTTGGTGCGGGGGTGTATCTTTCTCGACCGCAGCTTCTTCTGGAGCCCATAGTAGGCGTGACTTTCACTGATCATGTGTCTCCATTTTTCACGACTAACGTTGTTATCAGCCGTTAACAAGGATCCGAGGTAGACGAACTCATCACCCACCTCAAAAGTATCCCCGTCTATCGTAACACTGCTTCCTAGGCGGGCTCTGTCGCGCTCGGTTCCGCCTCTCGTGCTTTGTTTTTGACACATTCACCACTTTTGTCGCTTCACGTTTCAGGCAGGTGTACAGGTCTGCCACCGTTCCAAACGTTCTGCCGACAATATCCATATCATCCGCGAAGCAAACAAATTGGCTAGATCTTGTGAAAATCGTACTTCGATTATTGAACCCGGCTCTCCACATGACACCTTCTAGCGCGATGTTGAACAGCAGGCACGAACGTTCATCACCCTGTCGAAGATGCCGGGATTCGAACGAACTGGAATGTTCGTCCGAAATCTTCACGCTATTCTGCACACCGTCCATCGTTGCTCTTATTAGTCTTGTGAGCTTCCCGGGAAAGCTGTACTTACTCGTCCATGATTTTCCACAGCTCTTCGCGGTCGATGCTATCATAAGCCGCTTTAAAATTGATGAACAGGTGATTCGTTGGGACTCGGTATTCACGGCATTTCTGGAGGATTTGCCGAACAGTGAAAATTTGGTCCGTCGTCAAGCGGCCGTTGATGAAACCAGCTTGATAACTTCCCACAAACTCATTTGCTATTGGTGATAGACGACGGAAGATAATCTGGGATAGCACTTTGTAGGCGGCATGATAGTTTTCACATTTCAGTTTGTCGCCCTTCTTGTAGATGGGGCATATGACCCCTTGCTTCCACTCCGCCGGCAGCTGTTCCGTTTCCCAGATTTTGACAATCAGCCGGTGCAGGCAGGCTAACAACCTTTCCGGACCCATTTTGATGAGTTCGGCTCCAATACCTTCCTTACCAGCGGCCTTGTTATTCTTGAGCTGGTTGATGGCATCCTTAACTTCCCTCAATGTGGGGACAGGTTCGTTTCCTTCATCCGCCGCGCTAACGTAGTTACTTCCGCCGCTGTCGTGACCCCAACACATTTCGACTCGCGGCACGAAGCTTTTTCGGGATGCGTTAAGCTTCTCGTAGAACTTTCGCGTTTCTTGTGAACGATGCAGCTGTTCCATTTCTTCACATTCCGCTTCTTCCAGGCGGCGCTTTTTTGTCCAGGAATAGGCGGGTTCGCTGCTTTCTTTTCTTTTTATATTGCTCCACGTTTTGTCGCGTTCCTTACTGTAGTATGGCAACCCGCGCTGCATCCTTCTCCTCCAAAACCTGCCTGCATTCTTCGTCGAACCAATCGTTACATGTCCTCCTTTCCACGTACCCGACGATGCTCTCGGCTGCGTTGTTGATGGCTGCTTTTATGTTGCTCCAGCAGTCCTCAAGAGGGTCTTCTTCATGGCGGAAGAGGGCGACAACGCTACCACGAGATGCTGCGCGTATGCGGTGGCGACGGTCGGTACATTATTGATGACGGATAGTTTTGGGCGCAGATAGATAGTGATCCGAGTCACTGTTAGCGCCACGATAGGTTCTGGCGTCGGTTATATCGGCGATGTGCCCTCCATCGATCAAAACGTGGTCGATTTGTCATTCCGTCTGCTGTGGTGATTTCCAGGTGTATCGATTCTGGAGGCTGTGCTGTTGGCGGTTGCTACGTCATAGGCGTTGACACACTGAAGTGAGAGAAAAGAATATTACCTTGAATGTGTATACCTTGTTTTTGTTTTGATTTTTTTTTCTTTGTAACACTTTTTCCAATGCGAGAATAAACACGTTTCTTTAAAGTTAAAAGTGATTTTCGTAATTCCTACGCGGTAACAGTTCCCTGCGGTGGTTCATTCTGTTGCTGGTTGTTTCCTGTTTCAACAGGTTATTTGGCCCAGTTTCGGAATTGCGGAATCGTTTCGGTTCGTCGGTGAAAACGCGAGTTTTTCTGGTTGTTGTTTGGCGTCCCCGGCTGGTGCAAAAGCGGTGAGGTGGAATCGTCACCCACGAAAGTTGCTGGATGTGAGCAGGATGGCCGATGTTGGGAAGTTCTCGATTGTCAAGCTCGGGAACAGCAACTATGGTACCTGGAAGTTCTAAATGGAAATGTTTCTGACCAGAGAGGAGCTTTGGCATACGGTGGACGAAATTAAGCCGGAACCGGAGACGGATGCTTGGCGGAAGGCGGACAAGAAGGCCAGGGCCACGATCGGGTTATGTGTCGAGCAGAGCCAATACCCTCTCATCAAAGACTGTACGACGGCAAGAGCGGTATGGGATGCGCTAAAAGCGTATCACGAAAAAAACAATAACATCCCAGCTATCGTTGTTAATCCGACTTTGTGATTCAAAGCTCGGGGAATCCGGTGATGTGGAGAAGCATCTACTGGAAATGGATACACTGTTCGACAAGTTGGAAAATGCTGGCCTAGATCTGGAGGAAAAGCTGAAAATCGCCATGGTACTGCGAAGTATGCCGGAGTCGTACCATTTTCTGGCTTCGGCTCTGGAGGCTCGGCCGGACGATGATATCACCATGGAGCTGGTTCGTTCGAAACTGATGGATGAGTATCATAAGCGGCTGGAGCGGTCCGGCAAATCGTCGTTGAAGGAGCAGGTCCTCAAGACACAGAAAGGAAGCACTGAAAAAGTTTGCTTTTTCTGTAAGAAACCTGGCCACTTCAAACGGGACTGCATGAAGTGGCAGGCTCATGTGAATGCTAGTGAGGGCGAGCCTTCCGGGAGCAAAACGGCTGGTAAGAATCAGCAAGCGAAAGCGAAGGCGAACCAGGCGACGAACAAAGATGAAGCTGCTGCGGTGTTTTTGGTGAAAGAAAAAAGTGAATCCACAAGTTTGGCAAAAAGAAAATGTGTTTGGACTGTAGACAGTGGTGCATCGTGTCATATGACCGGCGACGAGCGTTTTTTCGAGGATTTGGTGAAGTCGTCCAATGTACAGGTATCAATGGCCAACGGAAACACAGCACCGTCTGGCGATATTGGCAGTGGTAGTGTCAAAGGTGTCACGGGAGCAGGGAACTCGATCAAGATAGAGCTCGGAAAGGTTCTCTACGTGCCTGACTTGGACAGTGGGCTACTGTCTGTCAGCAAAATAGCGGATAACGGCTACAGTGTTTTGTTCAAGCGTGACAGTGTCGAGGTAATCGACTCGGCGAGCAAGGTCATAGCTCTGGGTGGACGAAATGGAGACTTGTACGAGTTGAAGCAATCTGAGTGTGGAGCGATGGTGAAATCGAGCAACCATTCCACCAATTGCCAGCATACGTGGCACCGCCGGCTCGGGCACCGACACCATTCAGTGTTCGACAGGATCAAGAAAGAGCAGCTTGTGATGGGCATGAAGTTAGTCGATTGCGGTGCGAGAATCGAGTGCGAGCAATGCCTCGAGGGTAAAATGGCGCGTTTACCGTTCCCGCAACAATCTGTACGGAAAACCACACAGCCATTGGACTTGATACACACAGACTTGTGTGGTCCTATGAGCAATACGACGGTCGGAGGTCGGAAGTATTTCATCACGCTAATGGATGATTTCAGCAGGTATCTTGTCTTGTACCTGTTGAAGGATAAGTCTCAGGCGAAGGATTGCATCAAGAGCTATGTGCGGTTGGTGGAAAACAAGTTCGGAAGGAAGCCGCGCATCATTCGTTCCGATCGCGGCGGCGAGTTCCTCAACAAGGAGCTGAAGCAATTCTACTTGGACGAGGGGATTGAAATGCAGCTGACGGCGGGTTACTCGCCGGAACAGAATGGTGTTGCCGAGCGGCGTAATCGGTATTTACAAGAAATGGCAAAGTGCATGCTTCTCGACGCCGGTTTAGGGAAGCAGTATTGGGGAAAAGCAGTAGCAACAGCTGCATACATCCAGAACCGATTGCCGAGCCGCGCAGTGCACAAAACTCCATTCGAGCTGTGGAATGGCCAGAAACCGGATGTCAGCCATCTGAAGGTGTTTGGCTGTGTAGCTTTCGTTCATATCCCTGACGCAAAGCGAGGTAAAATGGAAAGCAAGGCGAAAAAGCTCATCTTCGTTGGTTATGATTGCGGATCAAAGGCCTACCGGTTTCTAAACAAGCAGACAAACCAGATTACCGTTAGCCGGGATGCTAAGTTCCTGGAGTTAGGCTCACAGCTTCAGGAGGAGCGACTACCGGAACAAGTGGAGGAACCATTGCTTGAGTTGGCGGCATTACCGGAGGTGGAGTTGGACGTTTCGCATCATCAAGCGGACATCGATGGGGGGCCATCAGGAAGTGGCGCTGATGTGAGTCTACTAGAAGAGCCGACGTTTCATGGTTTAGATGACACGGGTACAACCGATGAGGAATTTTTCGATCCGGATGAAGTGAATGCAAGCACTGAAGAACCAAGGAGATCGCGGCGGCCAAATGCCGGAGTGCTGCCGAAGCGTATGGAGAATTACATTGTCGGCGTGGCACGACTGAATGAGAGTGAACCAAGGAACTACAAGGAGGCGATCAGCAGTGTCAACAAAACGCAGTGGATAAGTGCTATGAATGTAGAGTACCATTCCCTTCTATCTAGACGTACCTGGACACTGGTGCCGTTACCTGCTGGACGACAAGCGATTGGATCTAAGTGGGTGTTTAAGGAAAAGAAGGATTCGCTTGGGCAGACCGTGAGGTTCAAAGCGAGGTTGGTTGCCCAAGGGTTTGCATAGCGATTTGGTGTGGACTACGGGGAAGTATTTGCGCCAGTGGCTATGCAGCCAACCCTGAGAGTTCTTCTAACTGTGGCGGGACACCGGAAGTATTGAGTACGCCACTTGGACGTGAAAAACGCCTATTTGAATGGTCGCTTACAGGAGGAGATATATATGCGGCAGCCGCCCGGATACTCGGAACCGGGCAAGGAGAAGCTTGTCTGTAGACTGCAGCGAAGCCTCTACGGACTCAAACAAGCGGCAAGGATTTGGAATGGCACAGTTAAGGAGATCTTATTTGAAGCTGGCTTTTGCCAATCGGAGTCGGATGCTTGCTTGTATTCGAAACAGCTGAAAAGCGGAGAGTGGATGTACGTGCTCCTGCACGTTGATGATATGATAGTGGCGACTAAGGAGGACCAGGAAATAACACGGCTGGAAAATACTCTGCGGAAGAAGATCGATATCACATCTCTCGGCGAGGTAAGTCATTTCCTCGGCATCAAAGTCAGGAAAGATGATCGTGGAGTATTCTGTCTAAGCCAAGGAGCGTTCATTCGTGAGATAGCTTCCCGTTTTGGGCTTGATAAGGCCAAGCAATCCAAGTATCCACTTGATGTCGGTTATTGGAAGCAGAAAAGCGAGGTTTTACCAGATTATGAGCAGTACCACAGCCTAGTCGGGGCGCTCCTGTATGTGTCAACAAATACGCGACCAGATATTTCGGCGGCGGTCTCAATACTAAGCCGAAAGAGCAGCTGTCCCACACAACAGGATTGGGTGGAACTCAAGCGGGTAGTTCGATATCTACTTGGGACGGAAAACTACGAACTTAGATTGGATGGTGGCGAAGCAAAAGGGCTACCACTCAGCGGATACAGTGACGCCGATTGGGCCGGGGATTCACAGGACAGGAAGTCTACCAGTGGTTTCCTATTTCAAGTCGGACAGGCAACGGTTAGTTGGGCGAGTCGAAAGCAGAACTGTGTGGCGACTTCCACAATGGAGGCCGAATATATTGCACTCTCCGAGGCGTCATCGGAAGCAGTTTGGCTACGCAGGCTGTTGGGTGAACTCGGCGAGGTGCCGCAGGAAGCCACCATAATACACGAGGACAATCGCAGCTGTATCGATTTTGTATCGCTAGAGCGGCAGAATAAGCGGAGTAAGCATATTGATACTAAATTGCATCATGCTAAGGATCTGTGTGCAAAAGAGGTCATTCAGCTGAAATACTGCCCTACCGAGAATATGGTCGACGATCTTTTCACAAAACCGTTGGGGCCTACAAAGATCAGCCAGTTCGCGATGAATCTCGGGCTCGTCAAGAAGGAGTAAGGAGACAGTTCAGTGCTCAGCGAGGAGGAGTGTTGGCGGTTGCTACGTCATAGGCGCTGACACACTGAAGTGAGAGAAAAGAATATTACCTTGAATGTGTATACCTTGTTTTTGTTTTGATTTTTTTTTTCTTTGTAACACTTTTTCCAATGCGAGAATAAACACGTTTCTTTAAAGTTAAAAGTGATTTTCGTAATTCCTACGCGGTAACAGTTCCCTGCGGTGGTTCATTCTGTTGCTGGTTGTTTCCTGTTTCAACATGTGCTGGAAGTAGGTGCTGCGCATAGCCATGTTCTTGGAGGCGGCAAAATCTATCAGTCGTAGGCCGTTCTCGTTCGTCAGCCGGTGGGCGCTGAACTTTCCAATCGTCGGTCTGAACTCCTCCTTCTGGCCAACCTGAGCGTTCAAATCTTCTATGATGATCTTGACGCCTTGGCTTGGGCAGTGGTCGTACTCGCGTTCGAGCTGCGCGTAAAAAGCGTAGTTTATTTGTGCTCATCAAATATCCTTTCACAATTGAGATGTGATAGACATTGGTTGATGTGTCACACTGTCCCAACTGGGCACAACTCGTTTTATAAAGTCTATTACCCTATTAGGACTACCTTGCCAAATTTCCAAGGGCTCTAATAACCCTTTTCCAAATGTTGACATTCTTTTATTAACCCGTAGGCTACGGGCTGACAACCAAAATTCAAATTGCTCGTATTTGAGCATAACTCCATATTTTTCAGTGAAATTTCGAGGATTGCTTCACTAATAGTTGTAGTTTCATGAGTGAGGGGAAAGTATAGATTCAGAGTATTGTGGACAAAGTTATTCCAGAACATCTCTGGGTCAGGTAGGGTAAAAATCACATAAACTTCCTCTTAGAACTCATTTATCGTTTGGAAACGAAATGTTTTCATTCAAAAAGTTAATAGACCCGTTATTTGTAATAAGTTACGATGCTGCAGGATATAAAGAAAAAATAAAATTAACCTAGCATAATGCTAAGGCCTCCAAAACATTCTGAAGTTTTGACCATAATCTACACAGGTTCATAAATTATTTTAAGCGAGTGATGTTCACTTTTAGTGGTTTACAGCACTCATTTAGCCTTAACAGACGTGTTCCCAAATTTTGACAAGATATTGGATATTGGAAGTCATCCAAATTAACCTGGAGTTCAGGTCATTTTAATCTACTAGAGTTTATACTCACCCAATTTCCGTAAAACCTTCTCGTTTCTATCCATAAAGCTCTATATGACTCGGAAAGTATACTGCTATAAATATTGAACATCTTAAGGTCTACAGAACATACTGAAGATGTGGGCATATCTCCGTTGAAGTTTAAAAAATGTTTTCGAGCTTGTTGATTGATCTATGGGGACGTCCATAAACCACGTGGACATTTATGGGGTGAGGGGGGGGGGGGGGGGGGGGGTTTGGCCGATGACCACGGTCCATACATATTTTAAATTTTTTGTGTGGACAAATAATCACGGGGGTAAGAGGGAGGGCTGGTATCCCTTGAAAAATGGCCACGTGGTTAATGGACAGCCCCTATGCACTTTAAACCACTCTGATGAAAAGATTTACAATATCTACTGGATCTACTGGTACTGTTCACCACTCGTTTTCAACATCTGATATCGCTGAATATCTAAGGACATCTGCAAAGCTTTTGAAATGTGATTAGGATGTTTATTCTTCTTTCTGACGTTACGTCCCAATATTGACAGAATCTGTTTCTCAGCTTAGTATTGCTATGAGAACTTTCACAGTTATTTACTGGGATCTTTCTTTGGATCACATCCTTGAAATATGAACACTTTCTTTGAAAAACAGATGATTGAAAACCGATTAAAAGTTGACATATGACCTTGAATTTAAATTTAATAAATAGTTATTTTGAATATTAAAAAATAATTTGGGTCTCGCAAGAATAATGGAAAACCATCATAATTTGAAAGTAACAATGCATTTTGCACTATTTCTCAACCTTGTTAACGGCGAAAAAAACAGCTCGCTGTGAGGTATTCGTTTCAGCGTGCTTGTTACATGGTCGGCGGTCCGCAGATCCTCTGTTGAGAAGTATGGCTCTAGAGGAACTATAAGAATAAATGTTATAAACAAGTGAAAAACAGTACCAGAGATATTTTTTTAACTTTAACGGTGATTGGTAATCAAGTATGGATATATTGAAAACATTTTGTTTGAATAATAAGTCAAGCTGCATATAGAAATTGATAATTACAACTTCAGTATGTTCTGTAGACCTTAAGATGTTCAATGTTCAGAGCAGTACAGTTTCCGAGTCATATAGAGCTTTATGGATAGGAACGAGAAGGTTTCACGGGAATTGGGTGAGTATAAACTGTAGTAGATTTGATAGATCAAAATGACCTGAACTCCAGGTTGATTTGGATGACTTCCAATATCCAATATCTTGACAAAATTTGTGAACACGTCTGAAACATTTTTTTTAAACTCTAATGGAAATTTGCGATCAAGTATGGATATATTGAATACATTTTTTTTTTTTAAAGAAGACACTGACGCGTTAATGCTTCCAGTGGGCATTATGCCCTTTGAAGGAAGCACCACACTAGACAACGGACTAGCATGCAACGCCCAGTGGCACTGTCCGAAAACATTCCTCACGAAAAGTTTTCCGGACTGCAGCGGGAATCGAACCGACACTCCCTAGCACGATGCGGCTAAATGCCTGGTGACACTAACCGCACGGCTACGAAGCCCACATTTTGTTTGAATAATAAGTCAAGCTGCATATAGAAATTGATACCCACAACTTCAGTATGTTCAATATTCATAGCAGTACATTTTCCGAGTCATATAAAACCTTATGGATAGGAACGAGAAGGTTTCACGGGAATTGGGTGATGATAAACTGTAGTAGATTTTATAGATCAAAATGACCTGAACTCCAGGTTAATTTGGATGACTTCTAATATCCAATATCTTGTCAAAATTTGTGAACACGTCTGTTAAGGCTAAATGAGTGCTGTAAACCACTAAAAGTGAACATCACTCGCTTCAAATAATTTATGAACCTGTGTAGATTATGGTCAAAACTTCAGAATGTTTTGGAGGCCTTGGCATTATGCTAGGTTAATTTTATTTTTTCCTAATATCCTGCAGCATCGTAACGGGTCTATTAACTTTTTGAATGAAAACATTTCGTTTCCAAACGATAAATGAGTTCTAAGAGGAAGTTTATGTGATTTTTACCCTACCTGACCCAGAGATGTTCTGGAATAACTTTGTCCACAATACTCTGAATCTATACTTTCCCCTCACTCATAAAACTACAACTATTAGTGAAGCAATCCTCAAAATTTCACTGAAAAATATGAAGTTATGCTCAAATACGATCAATTTGAATTTTGGTTGTCAGCCTCGTAGCCTACGGGTTAAGCAATGCTCCGCAGTTGCAGAGTAAATGCTCAGTAGTTTCGTTTTCATTTTGACAAAACCACATTCTTCTTCTTTCTGGCGTTACGTCTTGCCTGCTTCTCAGATTAGTGTTCTTATGAGCACTTCCACAGTTACTAACTGAGAGCTTTCTTTGTCGATTGACCATTCTTGCATGTGTATATCGTGTGGCAGGTACGAAGATACTCTATGCCCTGGGAAAAGATCCTGGACCAGCGGGATTTGAACCCACAACCCTCAGCAATGCTGAATAGCTGCGCGTTTACCGCTACGGCTATCTGGGCCCCTAAAAACGACATTCAGAGGATTCGATTTTTCCTACCTTTTAAGATGATACCTACTTGGGCAGTGACCGGTCATCAGGCCAGTTATTGCTGTGTGCGTTTTTAACGCAAATATCAAATGCGGGAACACCAAACGCGGTAAGATTTTCAACAAGGAAGGCGAAGTCAAAAATTGAAATTCTTTGCTAGGTTGGCGGTGATATGAAGCATGGTTGCTAAGTATCCTTTGGTTACTTTGTGGTGCCGCATTTGAAGCTCAGTTATGCTGGATTTGCACGTCAAACGCAAACAGCAGTACCCTAAGATTTCCTTTATTAAGATTCAATATTTTAGCGGTGCCGTGTTATTTATGTGGCCCTGGAAACCAGTGAATTCGGCACCGCTCAAGCGTCAAAATGCATCAATGCACGAGTTCACCAATTTGACGTTTGAGCGGTGCCGAATTCATTCGTTACCATGGTCACGTAAATAACACGGCACCACTCAAACGTCAAATAATGAACTCGTGCATTGATCCATGGACCAATGCACGAGTTCACTAATTTGACGTTTGAGCGGTGCCGAATTCACTGGTTACTATGGCCACATAAATAACACGGCACCGCTCAAACGTCAAATAGTGAACTCGTGCACTGGTCCATAGTGAACACGTGCCCTGGCTTTTGTTAGACTGGGTTTTATGAATATTTTTGCTTGCTTGGATGTATCCGTGACCTTCCAATTGGATTCTACCATGGACATTTCCCAATTTTTCAGTTTCATCCTGCATCCGAACTTAACTGTTACTAACATGGTGAAAGTAATCTTTGAAAGATTTATATGCAGCTAACTTCAAGCGAAATCCCAAATGAATTCTCGTGGTTTTTGTACAGAAATTTTCTAAGGAATATTGAGAAATGAAGAAGGAATCTATTTAACAATCTTTCGAAATATTCATAAATATAGCATTGCGTCATTCTAAAATGACTTAATTGATTTTGTAAATTTCTCGAAATAATTTTGAAGGAATATGATGGAGCAATACTCTAAGAATTTTTTGTAATTGACTTTGTTTCTTTATAGAAAGTCTGTTAATTCAAATATCAACTTCCTTTATTTTCTTCAAACAGATGCCACTCAATTAGAAGAGCTCCGCGACCTGGCTAAGCATCTGAGCAACGTTTTGCGAAAAGCCAACATCACAACCTTGGATTGCTCAACCCAAAATGGAACTAGCGAACGATCCCTCAACAAGCAACTCCGACACTTGGACTCCATAGCTGTTCCTTACACTTTACTTCTACGTGATCAAAGCCTACAGAATGGTCTGTTTCAACTGCGCTCCCGTGACACGACCCTAAACGAAACTATCCATATTTCAGACTTGCCGAACTATTTATTGAAGATCATAACCAGCTAACAACTAAGACAAAACATTCCTTCTTTATCTACATATGAACTAAAAGAAATCGCACAAATACTGCCTCACATTAAACCCGACCATCTTTCCGATGTGCGTGATGAAGTCCATCCCGACTGTGCACTGGAGCCGTGCACTTCCATCCATAATGCTTCCCTCGCCTGACGCGAATATGAGGAACTTCAGATGAATAAGAGTCGAGATTTGCGCCAACAGATGACAGTTCAGTCCGACCTTCTCGTCCAGTATGGCATAGAAGATGGCCAGCAGCCGGTCGATGGTGAACGACTTCGGGCCCAACTGGGTGGCCATCTTCTCCGATACCTTCGCCTTGGCATTGACCGACTGCAGTCGCTTCTTCTGCTTGCCGTGATTCTTCATAAACAGTCGCTTGTCCTCCTTGGCGGCGTTATGACTGGCCAGGTAGGCAGCTATGAGCAGGTACTTCGCGTAGAACGGCAATTCTAGATTTCGAGCAAGCCGCTTCATAGTTTGCACTTGCTCTAACGATTCGGACGATTCCTGCTGAGTGGGACGAAGCAACTCCTGGTTCACGCTTCCCATTCGCATGTAGATTGTGCTTAGGGCCAGCTTCATCGTTTTGAAGATGTGTCTCCACAGTTTGGTCACGTCATCCGGGGCGATTGACCCGTCCAGCACCGGTTCGCAGTATTTTTGGAAACATTCGAACGACACAAGCTGCAGTTCCTTGAGATCGCGGCACACCTTGAAGAACACATTCAGGAACATGTTTAGGTAGTTGTCGTAGAACTCTGTGGGCAGCTCCATCAGCACATTGATCCGTTTGTCGATCTCTTCCTCGGATATTGGCGCTTGCGTTGTAGATCTGAAATTGGAATCATGATTAGAGATAGGCGTTACCGACCCCTGCCAACTTGAAAGATGATAGCGACTGACATTTTTCTATGGAAATTTTATTTTTTGGGAATTACAAGCATTACAGTTCGTGTTACTGTATGCTTTTTTTCAAGAAATTCATCAGAAACTAAAATAGCGGCCAACTCTAAGAACAGACCAGCTACCAGCCCTGCAACTTACTCTTCCAACATCTGCTCCAAGTTGATCCGTATCTCTTCTCGCACCTTTTCGAATCCTCCCTTCATGATCGCGGTAATGTCCTTCTTGCTGTACTCCGCAACAAAAACCTTGATCACCGGCGACAGCCCAGTTCGGACAAAGTACTTCTCGAAGGGCAAATCCGACACCAGCACCACGGAAAGGTTCAGCCCACAGACCTCCGGCAGTCGCAACAGCATCGGCAGCACATTGTGGTCCATGTCACGAATCCTATCGGCATTCTCCACCACGACCACATAGCTCAGCTCTTCGTCCAGCAGATGGGATAGATGCCCGACAAAGTCACGCATACAATCGGCACTGGCCACCGAAGCATACCCGTTGTCCGCACTGGGAACGTGGTCGGTCAGCCGGTTCAAAATCGTCTCGAACAGGATTTTGTTCGTGTAGCACTCGATGGCGTTCAGGAAGGCGCACTTGGTGTCCTCCAGGTGATGAGAGAGGAACTCTCGCAAGATCGAGGTCTTGCCGGTGGAAGTGTGCCCGTACAGGTAAACTGCGGGCGGGAAAGGATCACCGTCCCCGTAGAAGCGATACAGCTGGCGAATCACGTCCTCTCGACAGGGGAAGCGGTCACTTATTTGCTTTACCGTTTGTTCCATGATTTTTGAATTAATAGTTTAGATATGATGCACAACACTATGCTACTTTATGCTCGTTATGCTTTGTTGTGATCTGTGTTTCGCGCCATAGTTTGTACCGCAGAAACTCAACTCAACGTGCCGCTAGAATGGAACGAACATATGTTCCACATAACGTCATCGCCGCGGCGTTCAACACGGTAGAGATGCTAACCATTTCATTAGCTCTTCATTGATAGTAAACAAAACGCGGTCGTCTTCTTTGACCGCACCAGTACTTTGTTCTGTCGTTCCATGGAATTAGGAAGCGGAAAAACACCCGGGAAACATGGACATTCTCCAAACGATGTGCCGCATTTGCGAGTCCCAGCAGAATCTGTGTGATCTGACCAGCCAGGTTAACGAAACCGTTGCCAATAAGCTGACCACCCTGACCTCCATTCGGGTAAGTGCTTGGCTGAGGTATCAGGCTTACAGTGGCTCAACTTCATATTCGTACAGGGCACCGTTTTCACATCGAGAGCTCGCATAACTCGTGATCTCGCCCTACAAGCCATTGGTGGGCTCATTTACAAATTTCTTAACGCTGGAGGGGGTGGGTGGGTGTCACCATGATGTTACAGCTCATACAAAATTTGTAGAACATCCATACGAAAAGCGTTACGAGGGGGTGGGTGGGTGTCAAAAATGGTCATTTTTGGCGTTATGAAATATGTGAATGAACCCTGGTAATTGAGTGTGTAGCTTGTTGTTACCGAGCAAACGAATGGATTTACACGATATTTTACAATGGTACGATGAAAGAAGATCCTCCACTATCTACCAGTGGTGATAGTTTTCATCCTGGTCCAATAATTTGCTTAGAAACGAGGTGCTACTTACTCGGTAACCATTGGTTTTTGGGGCGAGATCATTAGTTATGGGAGATTTCTCGCATAATCTGGGATAACGCCCTAAAAGCCATTGGTAACTACGTGTGTACCTCGTTGTTTCTGAGCAAATGACCAAACCAACACCACTGGCAGGTCGAGAATGATCTTTTTTTCACTATAACGTTGTTAAATAACGTGTAAATCCATTCAACTGCTTAAAAACAACGAGCTACACATAACCACGTGGCTTTTAGGGCGAGATCATAAGTTATGCGAGATTTGTTCCCTTCGTCATGGGTGGTGTTCTAAAATCTATTGGGCTCAAAGTTCACATCAACGCTTGTTAGCACAATAATATTATACTCATACGATATACACATGCAAAAATGGTCAATTGGCAAAGAATGCTCTCAGTTAAAACATGTAAGTGTTCATAAGAACACTAAGCTGAGAAGCAGGCTCTGCCCTTCCAGTTGGGACGTAACGCCAGAAAGAAGATTATTCCAAAGATGACATTAAATGGAAACAGTAACTGTTTATCTGTTAACTGATAACTGTTAACAGTAACAGTTTTTATGTTTATAAACTGTTTATCATTGCCGAAATAGACAGCACCTATGTCCTTCGTTATTGATGTTGTCGTCCAAATTTTCTAAAATTCGGCAGTTAAGATTTGGTATTTAATATATTAAAAGTATATGCCCTGGGGAATGGAAAAAATGTTTTACAAAAAGATCCTCGACCGGCTGCATTTTAACTCACGACCCTTACAATAGCGTCTGTACCCCATGTCCCTGATCATCGTCCGAGTGCCAGAGAAGGACTCTAAGCTAAACCACAGACAAACAGACGTCACACTTTCATCATTGTTCATCGACCACCTTCTTAACGGTTGATTGGGGCCTTCCTTAGCCTAGTGGTTAGAGTCCGCGGCTACAAAGCAAAGTCATGCTGAAGGTATCTGGGTTCGAATCCCGGTCGGTTCAGGATCTGTTCGTAATGGAAATTTCCTTGACGTCCCTGGTGTAAAATCCAGTCGGCGGAACGGAATGGCCACAGCTTGAAGGCCACCGTAAGGACTCACCTGCTACAGCTGCTACAAATACTATTTGTAGGATTTTACCAATTTAATAATTTAACATTAAGTTTACTAATTTTAACTTGTTTGATAAGTTTTTCTTCTCGCTTGAATTTTTCGTTCAGTTTTAATTTTTTCACCAGCAGCTTACTTAGATTTGTTATCCGGTTGCTATGGCGCCAACGATATCCGAGCAAAATAATCAGTTGCTTCCAGTGTTGGCAACACCTGGACATAGAGTATCATCACAGACAAACAGACGTCACACTCTCATCATTGTCCATCGACCACCTTTTTAACGGTCGATTCAAAAATATGGTAGGTGGCCAATCCGCCACCCGCAGCGCTCGCATCGTTTTTGTTCGCGTTTGACGTTTGCACACTACCGCGATCTGTTGGCCCGTCGGCCAAATACAATAATTTTAGCATTGGGCGCACATGTCCTCGTGACTATGATTTTGATCGAAATTTGTTCTAAGTGTTACGTCTGTTTGTCTGTGGTATCATCGTACCTGCCACACGATATACAAACGCAAAAATGGCAACTTTAGCAAAGAAAGCTCTCAGTTAATAACTGTGGAAGTGCTCATCTGTCCCAGTGAGGACCTTAATGCCAATAAGAAGAAGAACGGTTGATTCAAAAATATGGTAGGTGGCCAATCCACCACCAGCAGCGCTCGCATCGTTTTTGTTCGTGTTTGACGTTTACACATTACCGCCATCTGTTGGCCTGTCGGCCAAACAAACCGATTTTGACATTGGGCGTGCATGTCCTCGTGACTATGATTTTGATGGAGGTTTGTTCTAAGTGTTACGTCTGTTTGTATGTGGCTAAACTGCGTACTATGGTCCTCCGAACATTTAGGGGGAATGGTCCTCCGGAAATTTAGGGGGTTGGTGTCAGGCCCTGCAAGCCAGTCGTAAAAAAAATCAAGCAACGAATAATCAACGAGATAATACGAACCAGGACAATCGGCGAAGACTAAGGGACTAGCGATTAAAAGCTCGGTACGTGGTACTGTAAATCTCTCAAATTCATCGGAAGCACACGCATACTCGCCGACGTGCTAAAGGACCGCGGATTCGACATCGTAGCGTTGCAGGAAGTGTGTTGGAAGGGATCAATGGTGCGAACGTTTAGAGGTAACCATACCATCTACCAGAGCTGCGGCAACACACACGAGCTGGGAACAGCTTTTATATTGATGGGTGATATTCAGTGGCGCGCGATCGGGTAGTGGCCAGAGATGGAAAGTGGCGAATATTCCTGCTGAACTGGACCAAAAACAAAACCAAACCAGAGCGCTGGTTTACTCGCATCCGTCGTGCTCCAGAGTAACCGAAGCTAAACGTGTTCGTAGCTTTTCAGAGTCAAATTGTGTTTTTGGGGATACAGCTGCTTCCCCTCCAAGATTTATGGTTTCCAAGGGTTTTCGACTACAAACTAGTAGTTTACTGTTGACTTGATGGTTATGCAATTTATTTCTCTGTCAGAACCATAATAAATCACAACTTGCTCGATTACTCGCGAGTAAGCGTTTCCGAGCTTGTTGCTACTTCTTTTGACATGTTCTCCCGAGCAGGCGGGTGCGGACTTACTCACACCTAGCCAGTTCGCGAGTCTGTGATGTTTGTTATGCGTTGGTATACACTCGTGAGCTGCTTCGTGATGCGATCTTTTCCAGCACTAGTAGTGGCCAATCAATGAGAGAATGTGCAAGTTGAGGCTCAAAGGCCGGTTTTTCTATTTCAGCATAATAAACACAGCCCTCACTCCGGAAGCACTGATGGTGATAAAGACGCTTTTTACGCGCAGCTTGAACGCGAGTACGACAGTTGCCTAAGCCACGACGTCAAAATCGTCATAGGAGATTCAAACGCTCAGGTTGGCCAGGAGGAGGAAATCATACCGACTATTGGAAAGTTCAGCGCCCACCGGCTTACGACTAATTTTTTTCGCCGCCTCCAAGAATATAGCCATTCGTAGCACCTACTTCCAGCACAACCTTCCATACCGATACACCTGGAGACCACCACAGCAGACAAAATCTCAAATCACCACGTTCTGATTGATGGACGGCATTTCTCCGACATTACCGATGCCAGGATCTATCGTGGCGCTAGCATCGACTCTGACCACTATCTGGTGATGGTTAAACTGCGAACAAAACTCTCCGTCGTTAACAACGTACGGTACCGGCAGCCGCCCCGGTATGACCTAGAGCGGCTTAAGCAACCGGATGTCGCAACAGCATACGCGCAACAACACCTCAAGGCTGCATTACCGGAATTGGGTGAGCTGGATGGAGCCCCTCTTGAGGACTGTTTGAGAACAGTAAAAGCAGCCATCAACAATGCAGCTGAGAGCAACGTCGGGTACGTGGGACGGAGTCGACGGAACGATTGGTTCGACAAGGAATGTAAGCAGATTCTGGAGGAGAAGAATGCAGCGCGGGCGGTCATGCTGAAGCAAGGGACCCGACAGAACGTGGAACGTTATAGACGAAAACGGCAACAGCAGATCCGTCTCTTTCGGGAGAAAAAACGCCGCTATGCCGGTTTCAAGAAACACGTAAGTACGAAACTCATCGCATCCCGCAACGGCTTGGTGCCGCGAGCCGTGATGTGCAGGATGGGAGCATTTTAACGCACGAGCGTGAGGTGATCGAAATGTGGAAGAAGCACTTCGACGAACACCTGAATGGCGCTGAGAACACAGGCAATGAAGGACGGGACAACGGAGGAAATACTTTCGTCAGTACTGCAGGCGATGGAAAGCAACCAACCCCCACTTTGATGGAGGTTAAGGATTAATAGCTCAAGAACAGTAAAGCTGCTGGTAAGGATGGTATTGGATCTGAACTCATGAAGATGGGCCCGGAGAGTTTGGCCATTTGTCTGCATCGGCTGATAGGTACAATCTGGGAAACAAAACAGTCACCGTAGGAGTTGAAGGAAGGAGTAATATGCCCCATCTACAAGAAAGGCGACAAGTTAGATTGTGAGAACTTTCGAGCGATCACCATTCTAAATGCGGCCTACAAAGTATTATCCCAGATCATCTTCCGTCGTCTGTCACCTGTAGTAAACGAGTTCGTGGGAAGTAATCTAACCGGCTTCGTTGCCCAAAAATGACGTGAATTCCAGCACACAACGCATCATCTTTTCATCGATTTCAAGGCGGCATACGATAGTATCGACCACGTAGAGGTATGGAATATCATTGACGAGAACAGCTTTCCCGGGAAGCTCACGACACTGATAAGAGCGACGATGGAAGGTGTGCAAAATTGTGTGAAGGTTTCAGGCGAACATTCCAGTTCGTTCGAGTCTCGGCGGGGACTACGACAGGGCGATGGACTTTCGTGCCTGTTGTTCAATATTGCGCTTGAAGATGTCATACGGAGAGCCGGACTTACAGTCGAGGCACGATTTTCACGAGATCCGAACAATTTGTTTGCTTCGCGGACGACATGGATATTGTTGGGAGAAAATTTGAAACGATGGCAGATTTGTTCACCCGCCTAAAACGCGAAGCAACAAGAGTCGAGCTGATGGTGAATGCATCGAAAACTGTTAACGTAGTAGCAATCGCCCCGCTATCCTAGCGTTACTAACGTAGCAGCCACACTTTGTTATTTTTCATAGCAGATCACTCCATCTAACTAACACTCCATCCAGAAAGAGAGTCCCTCAATAAAAACAAAGTGCATGCTGGTACGCGGAACCGAGCGCGACATGGCCCGTCTAGGAAGAAGTGTCACGATAGACGAGGATACCTTTGAGATGATGGACGAGTTTGTCTACCTCGGATCCTTGCTGACAACAATGTTAGTCAGGAAATACGAAGGCGCATCATCAGTGGAAGTCGTGCATACTATGGGCTACAGAAGAAACTGCGGTCAAGAAAGATTCACCCCCGCACCGATGTACAAAACGCTCATATGACCGGTAGTCCTCTATGGGCATGAGACGTGGACTATGCTCGAGGAGGACTTGAAAGCTCTTGGGGTTTCCGAACGCCGAGTGCTAAGGATGATTTTCGGCGGCGTGCAGGAGAACGGCGTATGGCGGTGAAGAATGAACCAAGAGCTCGCATGACTACGGCGAACTCAATATCCAGAAGGTGGCAAAAGGTGGAAGGATACGCTAAGCAGGGCATGTTGCAAAAATGGCGGACAACAGCTTTGTAAAGTTGGTGTACGCTACGAATCCGGTCGGACCAAGAAGGCGTGGGACGCAGCGAGCTAGGTGGTTTGACCAGCTGCACCAGGACCTAAAGAGCGTGGGTCGCAGTCGAGGATGGAGAGAAGCGGCCATGAACCGAGTGAATTGGCGAAATATTTTTGGCGAGGTTTTATCAAGCCAAGGATGGAGCCTCAAGTTCATATTGACGGTGATGAAATCGAGGTGGTGGAAGGATTCGTGTACTTGGGTTAGCTGGTGACCGCCGACAACGACACCAGCAGCGAAATCCTGAGACGCTGATGTTTCGACAGAAAGTGTTGAGGACCATCTACGACGGAGAGCAGATGGAAGACGGAACGTGGAGAAGGCGGATGAACCATGCATTGCACCAGCTGCTGGGAGAACAAACCAACGTCCACCTCGCAAAAATAGGAAGTTTGCGATGGGTCAGGCATGTCACCAGAATGTCGGATAACAATCCGGTGAAAATGATTCTTGAAAACAATCCGACTGGCGCAAGAAGACGTGGTGCGCACCGAGCAAGATGGGTCGATCGAATTGATGACGATTTGCAGAATGCGTGGCTGCCCATGGCCATAGTCCATGGCACTGTGTTTTATTTTCTCGATTTCATGCGCTTTTTGAATAGCGCCCAAACCGTTGATTTTAGCGGTATAGTTTGCTCGGAGGAGTTTCTTGGTGTATTAAAGCGCATCTTTTGATGCAAAAAGTTTTGTGATCAATCCACCTAGCATTGAAATAGAACAACTATTTTTTCAAAACATTTAGATAGACATATAGTGTCTTCGGCAAAGTTGTAGAATTGGCAATTTGAAACAACTTTGTCGAAGACACAATTTTTCTATCTCTTATACTTTTTGTGATATTGCCGTTGTATGTGAATGGCCCCTAAAAATCATATTTTTTTCATCACTTTTTTGAAAAATGTTTGCTAATGTTAGAGAATTTATATTGATATTGAAGCATTCGCAGATTAGGCCCTTTGCAGAATTGACTCATTGGGCTGCGTACTGTGCTTGAGGATTCACAGCATAGAGGTCCCCAAGCAAACTGCCACGAACACCAACGCACAATCAATCTTACACAAGTCGATTTCCTCAGAATGAAAACGTATCGATGTTTGTTTGACGTTATTGAGCTTTTGGTCAACAGCAGGCCAACAAGGAAGTGGTTGTTTTGCAGCAATTCTGTTTATATTTGGATTCTCACAGCAAACAAAAGCAATGTTGTGACAGTTCTCACAGCAAACAAAGAAAATTTTGTCAACATTGCACTACTACGCAGGCAACTGGATTGGTCTATTGTTTGAATTTGATTGATTTAAATTAGTGTAGACTTTTCGAATCTCGGAAACTAACTTCATTCTCTCAACAACTAGAGAGAGAGATACAGAGAGACAGATATTATGGATCCGACAGAAATAAGGACAAACATTTTTTTCAAATATATTTTTTCTCAATCTCCAAGCGTCGCGACTAATATTTGAATAATGCGCTGTGTTCATAAACATCGTAAGAATGCAGCGCCACACATGTCATTATGCCAGTTATGTCGGGAACGAGTCACACGTCGCGTGTCCCGCACGCGCGTTCCAATTTGGTGAGCGCGCGACAATAGTGAATGCGGGCAAGAGAGCCGATTGGAAATCCGCTTAAGCAGCAATTTATCAAGCAATTTATAAAACAAAGCTCACGTAAGTTTATTGGATATAGTCGCGAGCAACGGACGCAAAAAAAAATGTGCGGGAAAACTACCATTTTAGGGGGTTAAGTTTAGCGCTCGCACCGGAGCAGACCAGAAATGCGCTTGATTTTACCATGTCTGTAGTCGAAATCAGATTGATGAATATGGTTGCTGTCAAATGTACCAGTAATGTGGTGGGAGGTACTTTAAACATAGGAATTTGTTCTGAAATTCCATGGTTATTTTAAGAAAGGGCATAGTCAGTTAAAGTACATAGTTGCTTTTACCACAGATTTTTTTCCCGTTTAGAATCCAATCGATCCCTAAGGCATCTTGGGGTAATAATCGATGACAAGCTCAGCTTCGCTAGTGTAATGCCAAATGCGAGCCTATTTCAGATAAATATACGAGAACATGCTATCATTCACAGCGCAACGCTTACGTTGCAAACCAATTTCAATGCTCGATTTACGGACCGATCGATACGACCGATGATTGTCGTATGATGATCTAAGCAAAAGTCACTCCAGGAACCTTCCACAAGGTTCCCCGGCAATACTTTGTATACTAAGCAGTTTTGAGGTCTGGATCGACCTATAAAAGGAGTCTGTCCAGCCAGAATAAATCAATTCATTTCTGGTCTTCGGACCACATAAAAACCTGTGAGTTAATTAGTAGATATCACTGGACCATCTACCATTTCCACACGGATTCGACATCGAGCGAACGGCATAGTTTACACTAGCCACGTGGATATGCCTGTTAATAAGCCAAATGCCAGCAAACTCAAGCTCCTGGCAAGTGTCGCGCAATTCATACTGAGGTACAGAAGAACAAGGTTAGAACGAACAGAAACCTAAAGCGGTTAGAAAACAGGTATAAGATCACGCGTTTAAGAATAGCAATCGCATACCGAACAGTTTATAAAGAGGTCGTCTGCATCATATTCGGGATGACGCCCGTCGGGCTCATTATCAAGGAAGATTTTCAATGCTTCAACCAAGAAGAGTCCGCGTGAAAAGAGATAACGCTTAGATAAGATTCCGCTTTTGAAACAATTTTTAATTAGCAGTGTTTTTAACTCTTTTTGAACGATTCATAGAAAGGACTTGAAGTACCGTCGTGCGGGGTGACATTGGTCCATAAGGGTGACTTTGGGCCAACATTTTTACGGCAAGCTAACAACCAAATAATGAAAACAGTGTATCAAGCTTCTAGAATACGTTATTGTCGCACCGCCACCAAACCGGATCGCGCCAGTGAGACTCGCGACGCGCCTCAACTCGCGCGATTTTGAAATCAGTTTTTCAGTGTGGCGCTGCATTCTTACGATTTTTATGAACACAGCGCACTATTCACATATTAGCTGCGACGCACGGGGCCCGAGAAAACAATAATTATAAATAAATGTTGGTCTTGATTTCTACCGGATACATAATACAAATAGCCAATAGGCGCTCCTACTAGCCATGACATGCATCGAAAGAGGCGGTCAAAGTCACCCCCTAGGCCCAATGTCACCCCGCACGGCGGTAATCTATGTTAAATTAATACCTGTTTGTATTTTCATCAATTGCAGATTTCCTCGGAAGACTCTCTCCCGCGATGCATTTGTCTCGAGTGCGTTGGCACTCTGAACTTGGCGTACGAATTCCTGCTGCGATGCGAAGCATCGGAACAAAGACTGCAGGAGGTGCTGCGAGCAGGCACAGAACAACCCTCGGATGACAAAGATGAAGAGGATCCCCCGGATGATGAGGAAGCTTCCACGCTGGGATTCGTGATGGAACATTCGGGCGACGAGGAAGATGAGGATGTGGAGGAGGAAGTGGCTATAGCGATCGTCCAAGAGGAATCCATGGACGCGATGGAAGATGCGCAGTTGCTGTACGAAGCTGTCCCGGTGAAGTATACGATCGAAGAATATCTTGAGGAGACGGAGATCGATGAAGAGCAGGAACATGAACAGACGGAAATAGTGGTGGAGGATGTGAAGGCGCACATGGCGGAGATGAGTGCGGGCGAGCGAGATAAGAATTTCTACTGTGATACATGTGGGTCAAGTTTCGAGAAGTGCACGGATCTCTATCAGCACATCAAGAGTCACGGGAAGGCTCGGTACCAGTGCAAGGAATGTGATCGGTGGTTTTCGCGAAGGGCGCATTTGCAAAGCCATGAGGTGATTCACACCGGCGAGAGGAACTTTCGCTGCCATAGATGTCCAAATGCTTACAAGAGTAGTCGTAATTTGAGAAGGCACGTGAAGAGTGCTCACTTGGGGGAGAAACCCTTCGTTTGTGATCTCTGCGGGAAGGAATTCTCTCAGAAGACAGTACTAGAAGCGCATCACAGCACACACGTCCAGGAGAGAAACTACTCATGTGAGGTTTGCCAGAAGCGATTCAAGTCGAGCAAGTTGCTCAAGTTGCACGTCACTCGACATGTGAAGGGTGCCCAGACAAGGCAGGAATCGGAACCCCTGGAATGCGACGTGTGCCACAAACAGTACTCGAGCAAGATGTCCTTGAAGAACCACAAGCAGATTCATTCGGACACCAAAATAGCCTGCACGTTTTGCGGGAAGAATTTCAAAATAATGGCGCACTTGAAGGTGCATCTGCGAAGTCACACCAAAGAGCAGCCGTACGAGTGCAACCTGTGTCACAAGAAGTTCGGCTACGAGACTTCGCTCAAAACGCACCGCTTGGTGCATTCAAACGAACGGCCCTACAAGTGTGACCTGTGCGATGTGGCCTTTCGGCAATTGAACCACTTGAAGGCGCACAAATTCTTGCACAGCGGTGAGAAACCTTTCGAGTGCACCGTCTGCAAGAAGTCATTCGCCCTCCGAGGGAACTTGACCATCCACATGCGAATCCATGACGGCCCGGTTGGTAGTCCGTTCCAGTGCCGGCTTTGCGTGGGCAAGAAGCTGAACGACTCGAACGCTTTGAAGCGACATCTGAGGGCGCATCCGAATGCGAAGGTTGTGAAAACGGGCACCTTGACGGTCATTGTGGAGGAAGGTACGGCGGATGAACCGGAAGAGGGAGAAGTCAAACTGGAGGTGAGTAGTGTTGAACATTTGGTGGAGGAAGAAGAGCGTTTATAAAGGAACCTTGGGTTCGATTCGGATCTTATGTATTAACTCTGACTCTTGGCTTCGAAATCCCTTTTATTGATTATGACTAGGAATTGTTCCAATTAAAACTATTTATCTTCCCCAGCGATAGTAGTATCAGTCTTCTCTTCCTCATTTTTCTTACGCTTCTTGCTAAACCAGCCCTTGATCTTATCGGTCAGCTTTGCTTTCGCTGGTTCCTTACTTTTGGCGACGATCCGCTTGGTGGAAATGTTGTGAATCGGACCGAATGCCAATGCCACTACCGTGCAAGCCAAACAGATCACGTTGTACGGCATGCTGAAGTCCGGAATGGGTAGCGTCAGGAGAAGCGCTTCCGTACGAATTTGCAAGAAATAGCCATTCGGTTGGGTGGCATTGAAAGATTCCCGGAACAGGGAAGCTTCCCGCGGTAAGGATGTATAGTTGCGAGCCACCGGCAGCAGCACCGAAATGATTGAAGGTTGCAAATAGTGTCCGTGGCTGGCATCCGGTGGGTACTCTTGCCACTTGAGGAAAATGTAGTCGAAGTCGATCGACAGTTCGATGGTCGAGCGAGTTGGAATGGTCAAAGCAATCTCCAGATGCGACGGTCGCTCTCGCTGTCGACCCGGAATGTACTTAACGGTGCGAGGTTCGATTCGCTGATCCCCTCGGGTGATCCTCAGAGTGTACAGGTAGATCGGTACGAACCAAGGAATGTTTTCGAAAATTATCAAATTCAGATCCGCCCAATGGGTGTTGGTTATGCGTGTCACGATCCGTCCACGCTCCTGCCCCACGCCGGAAATGAATCGTTTCGAGAAGATTGGAGGCTGTGGAGTAATCGCGATCACATTGGGATCATTCTTGTCCACAGCAGCCACGTTAAACATTCGCTGCTTCTTCTCGAACTCCTTCAAGTCGTACTCATACAGAACCGAATTCGCGCCACCCCTGATCGATCGGATCTCATTCGTTGGTTTCTGAGTCATGTCGTAGTTCTTGTCGGTCACGTCCACATACACCTTGCTGCTATCGGCCAACACGCAAGCCCCTTCCACCCCTTGCCCGAACAGCTTCCTGATGGACCAATCCTTTCCGCCGAAAAGTCGTTGATCCTGAACCAAGCTCACACTCTGACGCACCTCCAACTGGAACTCACGGCACTCCGCATCGACGCACAACTTCCGCATGTGCACCGCCAGCGAATGGTAGTTCCCCGAATACACGTGATCCGCCGTCAACAGCGAGACCAATCCTTCCCTCAACTTGCAGGGCAGCAGTTTCTTCCACGGGGTCAAATTCTCCGTACAGACAATCTCCCGCGGCAAAGCAGCATATCGAACCTTCGGTTCACCCATCCCTTCGAACCGATGCGTCATCGGTCGCAGCGAATACTCCGGCCGGAACGTGTTCGTCTTGTCCACAAAGCTCAACGAAGCGCAGAACAGTCCCGAAAGCGTACCGCACAGTTGCTTCCATTTGTGGTCCACTTCGGCATCGTCGGCCAGTGGTTCGAACCAAGCCCACACTTCGGCACCAGGGCCGGCATCGACCACCGGGAAGCCCCAGTTTTCGTAGCGCCAGATTCCGTTGGTGAAGCTCAGGTGCAGCTCGCTTACGCCGTAGTGGTGGAACAGCTCGGTCAGCGAGCGCGATAGAAGGTGGGTGTGAAGCACTGAAAAGATGGGAATTGGAAAGTTAGGTAAAATGTGGGAATGGTAACGATAAGCCCTGTAACGTGACGGATAAGTTCCAGGAGAGCCAAGATGAGCCTTGCGGAGAGTGACCAGCCTTCTAGCTCATCAGGGTCCTGAGAAATCCGTTGAATGGATGGTTTGATCAATTTTGGTACCTTAGGACAATCCGGAATCACTTGGACTATATTCTCAAGTTTTTCAAATGATAAACTAAGCTTTGGGAAATTCTAAAAATGTCAACTCCTCAACTCCAGTATAAAACTTGTGGATTTTCTTTGAAGAGCTCCACTAGGAATCGTTGGAAGATCACCCCAGCAAACAATTGGAGAAATTAGTGAAAGAGTTAGTGGAGGAAATCTTTGAATGGTTACTGAGAAAATCACCGTGGAAATTTATAAAGGTAGCAGCGTTGAAGTACTTATCCTACAGCAAATTCTGGATGAATTCCTGTAAGAATTTCTTAAAAAACATGCTGGATGTAATTCAGGACGCACTCCTGTAATAATTAGGGAAGGAATGTCTAGGTGGGGTTGGTAAATGGCTGGGCATGGCGTACCATTGGTACCTCGCGTACCTGAAGGAATAAAATAGACCCCTTTTTGCGGTCCTTAGCCTCTTGCCCAGCAACTCCTATCCCTACCTCCTCGCAGTACTGGCCTGGGTACGAGTAACCTTAGGGAAGATCGGGTAACCAACCCCCGGTGGGAACTTTGGTCGTATGCTGACAGGGAAGGGGGGGTTTGCTTTTGCTTCTGCAAACCTTGCGAACAACAGCGTCTGTTCCCCATGTCAGGGGCGGCTGATCATCGTCCGAGTGCCAGAGAAGGACTCTAATAAGCGGTTTCTTCACCATCGCTTAGGCCTTAAACCTGGTTTAATCGTATTGGTAAACGTGGTTTACGGCGTAAGCGGAGGTGAAGAAATCGGCCCTAAGCTAAACTACGCACTATGGTCCTCCGAACATTTAGGGGGAATGGTCCTCCGGAAATCTAGGGGGTTGGTGTCAGGCCCTGCAAGCCAGCCTTAAAAAAAAATCAAGCAACGAATAATCAACGAGAGAATACGAACCGGGACAATCGGCGAAGACCACAGCGACGTAAAGGGACTAGCGATTGGAAGCTCGGTACGTGGAACTGTAAATCTCTCAACTTCATCGGGAGCACACGCATACTCGCCGACGTGCTGAAGGACCGTGGATTCGGCATCGTAGCGTTGCAGGAAGTGTGTTGGAAGGGATCAATGGTGCGAACGTTTAGAGGTAACCATACCATCTACCAGAGCTGCGGCAATACACATGAGCTGGGAACAGCTTTTATAGTGATGGGTGATATGCAGAGGCGCGTGATCGGGTGGTGGCCGATCAATGAGAGAATGTGCAAGTTGAGGATCAAAGGCCGGTTCTTCAACTTCAGCATAATGAACGTGCACAGCCCTCACTCCGGAAGCACTGATGATGATAAAGACGCTTTTTACGCGCAGCTTGAACGCGAGTACGACAGTTGCCCAAGCCACGACGTCAAAATCATCATGGGAGATCTAAACGCTCAGGTTGGCCAGGAGGAGGAATTCAGACCGACGATTGGAAAGTTCAGCGCCCACCGGCTGACGAACGAAAACGGCCTACGACTAATTGATTTTGCCGCCTCCAAGAATATGGCCATTCGTAGCACCTACTTCCAGCACAGCCTTCCGTACCGATACACCTGGAGATCACCACAGCAGACAGAATCGCAAATCGACCACGTTCTAATTGATGGTCGGCACTTCTCTGACATTATCGACGTCAGGACCTATCGTGGCGCTAACATCGACTCTGACCACTATCTGGTGATGGTCAAACTGCGCCCAAAACTCTCCGTCGTTAACAACGTACGGTACCGACGGCCGCCCCGGTATGACCTAGAGCGGCTCAAGCAACCGGATGTCGCAGCGGCATACGCGCAGCAACTCGAGGCTGCATTACCGGAAGAGGGTGAGCTGGACGAAGTCCCTCTTGAGGACTGCTGGAGAACAGTAAAAGCAGCCATCAACGATGCAGCTGAGAGCAACGTCGGGTACGTGGGACGGGGTCGACGGAACGATTGGTTCGACGAGGAGTGCCAGGAGGTTTTGAAGGAGAAGAATGCAGCGCGGGCGGTCATGCTGCAGCAAGGGACCCGGCAGAACGTGGAACGCTATAAACGGAAACGGCAACAGCAGACCCGCCTCTTTCGGGAGAAAAAACGCCGCCTGGAGGAGACGGAGTGCGAGGAGATGGAACAGCTGTGCCGGTCTCAGGAAACGCGTAGGTTCTATCAGAAGCTCAACGCATCCCGCAACGGCTTCGTGCCGCGAGCCGAGATGTGCAGGGATAAGGATGGGAGCATTCTGACGGACGAGCGTGAGGTGATCGAAAGGTGGAAGCAGCACTTCGACGAGCACATGAATGGTGCTGAGAGCACAGGCAATGAAGGACGGGACAACGGAGGAAATGCCTTCGTCAGTACTGCGGAAGATGGAAACCAACCAGCCCCCACTTTGAGGGAGGTTAAGGATGCCATTCACCAGTTCAAGAACAATAAAGCTGCTGGTAAGAATGGTATCGGAGCTGAATTCATAAAGATGGGCCCGGAAAGGCTGGCCATTTGTCTGCATCGGCTGATAGGCACAATCTGGGAAACAGAACAGCTACCGGAGGAGTGGAAGAAAGGGGTAATCTGCCCCATCTACAAGAAAGGCGACAAGTTAGATTGTGAGAACTTTCGAGCGATCACCATTCTAAATGCGGCCTACAAAGTATTATCCCAGATCATCTTCCGTCGTCTGTCACCCGTAGTAAACGAGTTCGTGGGAAGTTATCAAGCCGGCTTCGTTGACGGCCGATCGACAACGGACCAGATCTTTACTGTACGGCAAATCCTCCAAAAATGTCGTGAATACCAGATCCCAACGCATCACCTTTTCATCGATTTCAAGGCGGCATACGACAGTATCGACCGCGTAGAGCTATGGAAAATCATGGACGAGAACAGCTTTCCCGGGAAGCTCACGAGACTGATAAGAGCGACGATGGAAGATGTGCAAAATTGTGTGAAGGTCTACGGGGACTACGACAAGGTGATGGACTTTCGTGCCTGTTGTTCAATATTGCGCTAGAAGGTGTTATGCGGAGAGCCGGGATTAACAGCCGGGGTACGATTTTTACGAGATCCAGTCAATTTGTTTGCTTCGCGGATGATATGGACATCGTCGGCCGAACATTTGAAAAGGTGGCAGACCTGTACATCCGCCTGAAACGCGAGGCAGCAAAAGTTGGACTGGTGGTGAATGCGGCCAAGACAAAGTACATGCTAGTTGGTGGGGCCGAGCGCGACAGGGCTCGCCTAGGTAGCAGTGTTACGATAGACGGGGATACGTTCGAGGTGGTCGACGAGTTCGTTTACCTTGGATCCTTGCTGACGGCTGACAATAACGTTAGCCGTGAAATACGGAGGCGCATCAGCAGCGGAAGTCGGGCCTACTATGGCCTCCACTCCAGAAGAAGCTGCGGTCAAAAAAGATTCACGCCCGCACCTAATGTACCATGTACAAAACGCTCATAAGGCCGGTAGTCCTCTACGGGCATGAAACGTGGACGATGCTCGAGGAGGACCTGCAAGCACTTGGAGTCTTCGAACGTCGGGTGCTTAGGACGATCTTCGGCGGTGTGCAGGAGAATGGTGTGTGGCGGCGAAGGATGAACCACGAGCTCGCCCAACTCTGTGTAGATGTTAACTAAATAAATGAATGAATGTCTAGGTGGATTTCTGGAGTGATCTAAGTAGAAATCCTTGAAAGTATTACAAGAGAAATCACTTCAATAATTTCTGAAGCTTTTTCTCGATGAATTTGATAGGAAGTTCCGGAAGAACCTATCGAATAGTCGCATAAGTATCCGAAAGGTCCTCTGGAGTGTCTAGAATGTTACAGCCTTGCAACAGGACTCACTGTAAGCTGTAAAAGGAAAAAGCTTTATGTAGGTATACTTACGACTATCGTTCTGCGAAACGTCCCAGCGTGTCGTGAACTGGAAGTAGCTGTACACGAACCCATCGGGGAGTGGCTTGATCAGCAGTTCCTCGTCGAACACGTCGTTGAACTGCAGCGACGGGCACACAACGTTGAACAGGATAAACACGAGCGACCAAAGCGGTCGAACCATCTCAGTTTTATTTGCTTCTATTTACACGGCACAAATTCAGGAATTTTGATTAAAATATTGAAGAGAGGTGGTCGAATAAAATTTTCCGAACCGACCCGTACGCGGAAAATGCAATGTTTACGGCTTTTATTTGTTTGACAACGAGAACTGTCACAACTGAAACGGCTCACATCCTTGTGTAGAAAGGATGTTCCATTTATGCACAGCGGCATCGAATGCAAGCAAAATTTCGAAGTATCTGTATACAAGGTAACGAATTCCTACAATAATTTATGAGAGGAGGAAAGCTTACTCGCAAAATCATTTATACACTCTGAGAAGTAATCATGTTCAAGTCATAACCAAAAACATATAGCTTTTTTCCATAATGCTTTTCACATAAGTCTTATTTACAAATCGTATAGATAGAGTTCATTATGAAAATCACATACCTTTCAAGCATAAAGACGATGGATATGGAATCCAATGGAAGTTGGTATCATAGACAAAATCATATACATTTCGTCTGAAACTAATATAGATAATAATTGATTCTTTAATAAAACTGAAATGGTTTTCAAATGGCATTTACTACAAGATTATTCGAAATAAATTTTCAAAAATAAAAATACGTTCAAGCACTACATTTTAAAAATTACTTATTCAAGATAATATTAGAATAACCGAAAAAGATTTATTCGTTGACATGGTTTAAGTACTTCTCCAGTATTCAAATTTTTTATCATTCGGGTATTTGGATCCACTACCTGCAAAGCCATCTCACAGTAACTACTGGAACTTGAACAAAAGGGATTTTTGTTGCGGCATGGTCGGTATATAAATCTAAAACAATAAAACCATGTTAACACAGTTTAAGCTCAAAACTAACTGCCGAATAAAATAACTCACCTATATCTATAGATATCGTCGAGCAGAACTTCATCAAGTTCTCAGTTGTATGGAATTAGAAGCTAAATTCTTCAACGAGAAGTAAATAATGGATCCACATTCTAAAATATGTACAAAAAACTATATAATTATTGAAAAACTGATATTTACCCACATACCTTTAAAAACTTGCAAGAATTCGTCGTAAATCCTTTATCTGCTAGCGAAATGAATGCAGTGGCCGCCCGGATAAAAACGTATCATTCAGTGAATGGAATAAACCATTAATGTACAATATAACGTATTGGATACAATACAGCGTATTGTAATTGAATGTCGAAGCAACATTATTCTTGTTTGGATATACAATTCAAAAACAATATAATATATTGTAACAGAACACTGTATTGTTTTTAATTGGTTTTATACCTTACAATTTTGGTCAAATTCCTATTTTCGCGTAAAACAACTCTTGCTTTTTTCTATGTAGCTTTGATGAAAGAAGTAAACAAAACAAGTTCAAAAAGCAAGAAATGTTGGGTGAAAAATATTCAAAACGTAAAAATAAATAGTTTTTTAAAAGTCACTTGACATTCGCTGTAACGACGAATGCAACAATGATAAATATCTTTACTTCTTTAAAGCTAAAATTATTTTACTACTTTTGGCACGAATATCCGGTAAGTTGGGGGACAATCCATACAAAATACAAATTCTATACTTTTCACCACTAATTGAAATAGAGTTCGTTGAATTGTTTTTGTATTGTACAACAATACATGAATTGCTAATCAAGACAATACATAAACAATATATCGTATTGTATTTTCAAAATGTATGTATGAGAAAATATCTAGATTTGTATTGTTACGATACTTAACCACCCATACATTATATTGCAAAAATCTCATATACCAGACAGTGAACTGTTCAAAACAATATATTGTACTGTAATTGTATAGTCATTTCACAATATACTGTATTGTATTTCCAATATACTGAATGGTACTGTTCCAAGACGTTATATTGTTTTTGTATTGTATTTTTTATCCGGGCGCCATCGTGTCACTAAATATAAACACAATTTTTTTTTCACTATAGAAAATCATATACCCTGTATCTGATTTTTCAATGACTTAATGGGTAAACGATGTCCAACAAGTTATATGTGAAATTCCAACGATTTCCATATGATTATTATTTAAACCTCATTGGACCATCATACAGTCTTTATTGGGTGTTAATGAAACCTATCAAATATGAATTCTGATGCGTGTATATGATTTTCCAGATAAATATAATCGGATTAATTGGCTCAGTGTAGGCCTATTCACATGACGTCTCAAATCCAGTGTTGCCACATTCTTTCCGACTCTCATCTGTGTTTTCGGCTGAAAATATCTTTTTTATCTTAAGTCAACTTCCAAAAATCTTGGTAAAAATCTGTGTCGCAGAAAAAATCCAATTTTTAAATTTTTTAGATCAAAAAGAACCTTTGCAAACGTATTATGGCTGTTCTTTGCATTCCATTATTTTTTTTTAATTTGAACTTATTCTTCTAAAAATAAGTTTAAAATGCAAAATTGCTTCTAAAAATTTAAAATAATTTTGTTTTTAAGAAATAAGTTTTCAAACAACATAGTCATGGTAGGGAGCCGGATCCTTTTCTTGGCACTTTTGATTCACTTCGGCAGTGTTTTTTTTTTTTTTTTTGAAAGCAACAGAGCCCATATTTGGCTACCCCCATGCTAAAGTGAATCATGGAAGTGCCCAAGTGGTTCTGCACCCTATATCTGGTTTATTTCTTCCAAAACTGTGTCCTAAAATCGCGAAATATCCTAAAATCTCAAAAATCTTTTTCATCTAAAAAATCTGTGATCTATGATCACAGATATCTGTAGCCGAGATCAGGAAAAAATCTGTGTAATTACAGATAAATCTGTGTATGTGGCATCACTGCTCAAATCAGCTGATCGGGAAGCACTTTAACAATTCTTCTATGAAAATGACAGGCCCGTGTTAGCACCGTTCCTCCACCGATGTAAACAAATGCATAGACGGATCTGTCACATGAAAAAGCCTATTGACTGGTGCGTTGGACCTGATCCACCGCGCGGCTATTGTAAACATTCCAAAAATGCGCATTTGCCAGGGGGTGGGAAACTCGGCTCACTGTGCCCGGCACATTATTCGGCACAGCACCACACATCTGGGCACCCTTCCAACCATTTCTTTCTTTCTTCTTTTTCTGCACACGATTAGATTTGACAGCTGAAATTTTGTTGTTCACGGAGAAAAACAAATATACTAGTTAGTGTACGTTATATTATTTTCTCAATATTATCCGTTTTTAATCTTTGAGAAGCTTATTATTTTATACCTTGCCAAGCTTATCCGTGATTTATTCTAATACGCTAATCTTGGGACTTCAAAATATAATTTCATTTTGTTCGGTTCGGTATCGAAATCACATTGTGTTATGAAGCTTTTTTTTTTTGAATAATACGCGCTATAGCAATATATTTTGCAATCCAATTTTTATTTAAATACAGTTTTCTGTGTCTTGAAGTGATGCCTAAAATGAATAACTAATATATGGAGAAGAAAATGCCCGAAGCCATAAAAATAGTTTTCAGCAGTTGTGGCGTGCTAGGCCCTCATCAGAGGACGCCATCATCAAGGGACATTTGTCTCAGGGAGCTTACCGCAGGAGGAGATTAGAATTTACGAATTTGGTGAAATTGGATTCAATAATTACGATAAGGTTAGTTCATTTCATCATAATCATATCGGTATTTCATCATCATTCAAACTTTTCCAGATTATTTTGTGGGAGAGTATCAATCCGGTCGTCGTGAGCGATTCGTAAACAACTGCTTCAAGTATGTAGGAAGATTATTGTGATCAACGCTGGACAGATTGGAAGAAACCTTAACCATGAGTAGCAGACACATACACCACATATTAATGACATGGAAATAAATGCGTTGCTTTAAAAAATCATTTTTCTTACATTTTCATTGCGTTTGTTTACAGAAATTGAAGAAAAATGGCTTATTTTATTCATTGTAAATGATTTTAAAACTTTAAGCATTATATGCATAATTCTCGAAAAATCATTTACTGATATAAAATTCGTTTATACTAAGCAAAGCTTAAATCATTAAAATGCATTTGAATGAGTGAATAGACCGAATATGGTTTTAGAATGGTATTTAAGCAATCTAGTATACATATTTTTAAGCGTGTTGGTTGTTCGGTTCAACTAGGGTCAGTGTTCCCTTAGTGGACAGTCCCCTATTGTCGCACTAGTGGCTTTTTACGGCCGTTTCGCTATGAATCTTTTCAAAATATTTTTTGACATGAAGGTCAGGAGCTATTTATCTAAGTACCATTGATACACAGCTTGATTTTGTTCAAAAAATGATCGAAATAATTAGTTTTGCTTAAAATTTGAGCTCCCTTGCGCCTATAGTTAACCTATTGTTCCTATAGTAGTACTACTGAGAGAAACTATTTTTTATTATACGAAATAATCAATGAATTAAGTACTTTTTTACATCAAACGAAAGCTTTTGATCTACACTTTCAAGGAAAAATATAAAAGCTTTGTAAAAATACGGTTTTGGTTAGTATTTTGCCAACGCCGTGATGCTAGTGCTACTATAGGAACAGAAATTAGAAATAGTGCTACTATAGGCACATGTATTCCTATAGTGGCACAAGCGATAATAAATGCAAACATATGAGATTTCGCAGTTTTCATATTTTTCCCACAAAACCAAGATAAAAAGCTTTCAGATGATGTAAAAATAATGACGCTATCGTTATTTTTCGATTTTATGCGAATATTTGTTCTTAGTTATGCGGCTATTGGTACATCGACCCTAGTTTGTTTGTTTCGAAGAAATTAATACTGCCGTCGAGAAAAAGATATTCAATGCAACTGGCTTCCTGTTTCCGAACATCTTCTGTGTGCACAAACGGTTCAGATTTATTAGCACTTTATCAAGTAGGTTCCTTCCCCCTCAGAAGTATTATGACGATGTATTATATAATTTCCTTTCAATTCACAGACTGAAATATCATCGAATGCCTATCGAAGATTCCGAACGAGCTTTCCGAATTGGTCAATCTCCTGATCTACCATCTGTGTATCGATATATTAAAGAGACCGCCAAGGGGACCATGATTGACGAACAACGATCGTGTTCCTCCGCAAGCATGCCACTTCTCTGAGAAAGATTGAGCCATGTACGGCTGCGCCAAGTAGGTCTTCGCTGATGATGAACCAGAAGATCGAAGGAGACAGACAGAGGGACAACAGGAATCCGGTATATCCATCGGAAGAGATGCTAAATAAATATGGATCCGTGGTTGTATGTGGTGTCAGTAAAGGCAGCTGAGGAAGCTACGGAGGAGTCGTATAAAAAGTAGTGTGTCAGTGTTTGCTAATTTTTGATTTTTCATTATGATTTAAATATATGAAAACTAATGAATTCAATCTTGTGTTCAAGATGTTAGTGACAGTCACATTGTAAGCACAATAATAATTTATTTCTAGATATCTAAAACCACCAATTGTATGGGTACATTGAGGAATACAAATATGGTATATTTATGGCATTTATTTAATAACATTTTAGACCAACCATCGCTCCATTACTATGTCACATGTAGCAAGTCTTTGGCATGTAAACCTCCACTGAGCAGCATGACTTACATATTTGCTGATGGATCCATTGTAATAGCGATATTCGTGAGTACTGAAAGAGTTTTTGAAATGAGTTTTATTTATACCAAATATGGAAGTGAATAGAAACAGTGTTTAATTTTTGAACAATAGATGACGCCTAAAACCTCCATTATTCATTAAGAAATCTTCGATATATAATAGCTTTTTACCTACTTGATGTGAAAACAACGCCCTGTACGAATATGGCTGGGCCACTGTACCATCTCGTAAACTATATCACCCAGGATCTCGCCTCTCTCGATCACTCCGTGACTGGTAATATCCGGTATCCTTGCCAGGTCATCCATTCCGGCGGCATTGTAGATTCCGGTGACATTGTAGAGTTTGATCGAAGTTCATACAAACAGGGGCAGATTGATTCTCAATAAGGTTCCCAACTTCCTCGTCTCTTCATCAGCAATCAGCAATTATCCCTTGAACATCCGTTGCCCTGGTGGGCATCCACTCGGCTCCTCTACCATAGGACTGAAACGTTGTATTAATCCTGGTATTAATTAGGTTGTAATGTGTTGCTTGAGACACATTTGTACTTCAAATCTAGCTTCAAACTTACCGAAAATATGTTCAGAAAATTTAATAACGGCTTCTGTCGAGTTATAAGTTGTTCAGACTGCAGTTGGTGCTTTAAAAGTTTTCATAAATAAACAAAAACAATCTGTCGTGAAACGATCACAGTTGCCAGTTTTTGCAGTGCAACCAGAAAAATGTGACATATGAATTTGATCGCTCACTCTCGCACAGCCGGCACATTTCGGCACAATTTCAAGTGAGCCGAGTTTCCCACCCCCTGATTCAAATACTCTTTAAGGGTGTAGAGCCACGATGTGACAGGTAGGTTCATTTTCAAATGCATCTTTGCGAGTTTTTGGCCTGTAATACGGTATGATTTTAAAAGTAATATCTCCTTCAATAAGAAAACCAGAAGAAACACAACTGTGTATATTCACCAAAGTTGTAGAATATTATAGTATCAAAAACATTGTAGAACATAGTAGGCTGCTTTAAATTTGGAAATAAATGACTTATGAGTGGAAAAATGATTTTCTTCATTTTTTTTTATATAAAAAAATTTGGCGTATTAGGACACTATTGCGATTAGTGCAGAAAAAAAAATGCCTTTCGTTACGAATTGTAGTACAACTAATTTCGAGACACTTTCTGGGAAGCAACCTATACTCTAAAACCACAAAATGGACGTTCGAAAAGTTCATGTCCGCGTAAACTTGCTTATCTGGACCACTGTGCAACGGGGGTACCCGGTACTGCTTCGCGTCGAAAAAATGGGTTAATCAACGTGCGAAGTTCGATTTTATTTTTGACCAACTTCGCCGCGTTGCGACTCCGCTTCACTATAGTGCGCATCTATGTCCTCCACCGGGTGCATTATGCGCACTATTGAAAATCGAGTTGCGACGCGGCGAAGTTGGTTAAAAATCAAACTTCGCTCGTAGATTAATCCATTTTTCAACGCGAAGCAGTATATATGTCGCACGACACTCTGTATTTATTGGCGGCGCGACCAAACCCGAATCGTGCAAGTGGGACTTCGCGATGCGCCTCAACTCGCCGAATTTTGAAATCAGTTTTTAGGGGTGGCGCTGCATTCTTACACAGCGCACTAAACAAATATTAGTCGCAACGCTTGGAGATTGACAAAAAAAAAATGTTTGTCCTTATTTCTGTTGGATCCGTAATATATTGATACTTTCCAGATGTCCAGCCCTGCTCACACTCAACTCTCAATTAATGATCTCTCCTTCCTCCTAAACCAGCCCTGATGCATTCAATTACAGCGGTACCACCAGGCAAGCAAAACCGACAGCCGCTATCAAGAATCCTGGCAACACTGTTCCCAGTCAAAACATTTGACGAACACAATTGAGACTTCTGTCGACCACCCCCTGAAGGCACAGTGAAAAAGTTTACGGGTTTTGGCAAGATGGACCGTGAGCGGTCTTAGGCGTCCAAGTGACACCACAAACACGGGTTTTACGTTTATCAAACCACTGATAAGTACAGTGCCTATACCAAAGGTTGTGTTCCTGCGAATTATTGATACACCCACACCAGACCTGAGTCCATTGGTATTTTTGCAAACTCGTTTTTCCATTCTAGTTATTCCTGTTCCACTGATTTTTTGTCTGCTGCAGTTCCTCCTTTCACTTTCAACGAAAAGACAGGGCAAAGTATTGTCTGTATCTTACAACCACCACCGAATTCTATTTCGGTGATATCGGCTGTTGACGTGTACAGAAGAAAAAAGTCTCTTCAACGCATCGAATTATTCAACAGTGATTGACCACAAACATAACATCCTATTTTGCAGTAAGTTATTTATATACCTATTTCGCTACATGTAAAGCGGTTACACCGGCTATTGGCTACTATCAGTGCGCACAAAGTCCGGCAATTGCAATTGAAGCAAAGTAGTGAACTCAATTAGCGATTCGTTTTTCCAGGACAGCCATCATCATGATGCGAATGCTGCAGACGAAAAACTATCCCTGTGGGGAGTCCTCTACTGCGGAGAATGCTGACCGCGGCCAGCAATCCCGCCGCTTTCCGGCCCTGCCCCTTCCCAAGCTGGCGACACCATGAACAAGCTACTCACCACAATCGAACCTCAACGTTACCAAGGATGGCTTTCAGCGCAGCAAAGTGGCCATCGGAAGAGTTCATGGCCCCCGGAGGGGACGGTGCCAAGCTGCAGAAGCTGCTGGAAAGAGCGAGCCTCGCGTAAGAAAAACTGGTTGTCCGATTGGTGGCTGCAGTCGGCCTATCTGCAGTATCGAGATCCGGTGATTATCTACTCTAGCCCAGGACTTGGTGTTCCCCAAGCTGAAGTAACGCCAAGGTCGATGATCAGCTGAAGTATGCGGCCAGGATCACGTTCGGGGCTTTGCTGTACAAGCGAATGATCGATCGCGGCCAAATGCGACCGGAGATGATGGGGAAGGCTCCTCTGGACATGCAGCAGTACAACAAGATCTTCGGAACGTGTCGGGTGCCTGGGGCACCGGAGGATTCTCTGCAGTTCAATCCGAACTCAACGCACATCGTAGTTGCTTCGAATAATCAGTACTTCAAGGTCGAAGTTGGGAATTCCGACAACATTTTTGGAGGAGGACAAACTGCACACGATGCTCAGACAGTGCCACGATATGTCCCAGCAGAAGGCTGAACCAGTTGGAATGCTGTCTGCGCTTTCCCAGGGACAATTGGCACGAGGCGTACGAAGTCTTGATGGCCGACCCGACCAACAAGGAAACGATAAAAGCCATTCAAAGCTCGTTGTTTGTCCTGTCGTTGGATTATACTATCGGCAATCCCTCGGGGGATGACGCCATCGACGCTTGCCACATGTTGATTCACGGCGGTGGATCAAAGGCCAACTCCGGTAACCGTTGGTACGACAAAAACCCTCCAACTCGTGGTTGGTCCCAACGGAGTCAACGGCCTCACCTACGAACACTCGCCAGCCGAAGGCCAACCCATCGCCGTGCTGACGGACTTCATCATCAACCACATTGCCAAAGGAGACCAGGGAGGTTTCGGTTCGGGAAGCCCCCACTCCCCAGAAGCTCGCCTTCAACCTGTCCCCGAAAGCGCACGAACTCCTCCAGAAGGCCTCCCTTAGCCACGACAAACTAATCGCCAACTTGGACATGAACTACCTGCACTACACCGGCTACGGCAAGAACTTCATCAAGACCCAGAAGATGAGCCCGGACAGCTTCATCCAAATGGCCATCCAGTACGCCTTCTACAAGCTACACCGAACCCCCGGCGCTCACTACGAATCCGCCCAGACGCGCATGTATGAAGCCGGCCGCACGGAAACGATCCGGTCCTGTTCGAACGAATCCGTTGCCTTCGCCCAGACCATGCTGGAACCGTTCCGCACTCCCCGGGAAAAGGCCTCCAAGCTGAAATCCGCCGTAGACTCGCACAAAGCAGTACGCTTCCAAGGCGGTCCAGGGCTTCGGCGTCGATCGACACCTGCTCGGTCTCAAACTGATCGCCAAGGAGCACAACATCCCCCTCCCGGACCTCTTCAAGGACGAAGGTCCTCCTCGCCAGTCAGCACATGCGCCTCTCGACCAGCCAGGTCGCTTCGCGGTACGACGCCTTCATGTGCTATGGGCCGCTGACCGCGATGGGTACGGGCTGTTGCTACAATCCCAAGGACAACGACATGTGGTTTGGGCATTTCGTCGTGGAAGTCCGACCCGGTGACGGATTCGGGCCGCGTTCAGGAACTGCCTGCAGCAAGCGCTGGACGAGATGTTCGAGGTGCTGAGCGCGTGCAGTGCCCCGAGCAGCAAGCTGTAGTGTGATTTTTCGAGCATGTTCTGCCGAATAGTGATAGTGAGATTTTTTATGCATGTTGCGAGGTATTAACTTTGATAAATCGGTGACGGTTTCACTTTTATTAACGTAGGGTGCTGAACATTCTTTATAGAGAAAATCCTTATTGGCTACATTTTACCTAAGCGGTAATAGACGAACATGTTTTGATTGGAAGTTATAATTAATTTACCATGGAAAATTTCAAAATGATATAAATTTGGTTTCATCTTTAATCACGAAACAACTAATAACTAAGCATTGTCTAGTCCAGGGTTAATAACAGATCACTTTAGAGACTTGGTCTCTATTTCAATACAAGTCTAAAGAGTCTCTTTTTTGAATGAAGGGTTTCTAAGTATCTTTTTAAGGTGAAACATCTCCGGAAGTACAAAGAGGGCCGTCAAAGGCGGACTATGACCCTACTGGCGTTTTCAAACGGCACTACCTGGAGAAATAGCTTGGCAAACGTTTCTGATCTTTTTATTTTAAGATTTCTGCTAGTACCCCAAAGCCAAAAAAAAAGTGCACTGTCATTGTAGCTTCGTTCGCGAGATTAGTGCCTTTGAAGTTTTAGTGCAATCTTATAAGTTAGATTACAAACTGTTTCACTTTCACCAAAACTGGTCTTCAAAAGCCACTATTTTTCTTCTACTTGCTGTGAACACCTAACCAGGAAATTTTCATACAAGACTTACCCTAAAAAATCACAATGCAATTCTTGGATTTGCTTTAGAGATTGTCCCATCAATTACAATTTCCTACCGATTCTACAAAATGTTACATCAGCAGATCTTCCAAAGATTTCTGCAGTAGTTCTTCCAAAAGAATACCCAGCGTTTTTGAAAAAAAAAAAATCGTTTAATGTTTTTCCTGGATCCCTACAAGAACTCGTCAAGTAGTTCTTACGCTGATTTCAATTATTTCTTCAACCATTTTCATACGAATTCTTTCGTGAATAATCTACAGTTTACCTCGACTTTTTTCAGGTAAATTTTTACCCCGGAGTTTTGCAATTTGGATTTCGTGTGTAAAGCATTTGAAGAGAAGGTGTAATTGGCGTGCTGTGCTGTTGGGAAACTTCAGATAGCAAGACTCTTCGTAGGTGTTGGTGTTTCAGCCTTTTTGGACTACTTTTACTGGTGTTGCCGAAGTTAATTGAAGCCTTATCCGAATTTGCCGCTCAAGAGTTGTAAACCAAGGATTTGGATTTCAAGTTTTCGTTACTTTTGCTGTTGGAGTTTCGTTCGCTGCAAAACCTTGAGTATAGTTTTATCTTATTTATTTATTTCTTTTCCTTTTCTTGTATTTCTCGTTAGACATAGTTTTTAATTTCTGTGATCAGTTTTCATTATGGAAACTGACGGGGATGAGGGGGACCCTAAAGAAAATACTGATTGTTCAGAATCCACTTCCTTGACCAAGCCTTTTCGTGTAAAAGTTTATCCCTCTAGTTTTTCTGGGCCTTTTGTCGTATATTTCCGAAAAAAGGAGAAACCCATTAATGTTTTACTGATTTCCTCAGAGATTTATAAAAAGTATAAATCTGTGAAGGAAATCAAAAAACTTTCTTTAGATAAATTGAGAATAGTTTTTGGATCACGAGATGAAGCTAATGCTCTCTTGGAATCCAAATTGTTTTTTAATTCCTATCGTGTGTATGCGCCTTGCGATTCATGCGAAATAAATGGAATTATATATGACGAATCATTGAATTGTGATGACATTAGGAATCAATGGTTCAGGTTTTTTTTCGGAACAATCTATTTCTCCTGTCGAGATTTTGGATTGCGTCCGTTTATCGAAATTATTTATTGATTGTAATAATTCCAAATATGTACACTCTAATTGCATAAAGATTACGTTTTCTGGATCTGTACTTCCAGATTACGTAAATGTTGATAATGTAATTTTTCGCGTGAGACTTTATTACCCAAAGCTCATGCATTGTGACCGATGCCTTCTTTTTGGTCACACTTCAAATTTTTGTTCAAATAAACAAAAATGTTCAAGTGTGGTGAATTTCATTCTTCATCCACTTGGTAAAAACATATCTAATTTGTGTATTTATTGTAAACAGAAACACAATTCTTTGAAAGAATGTGCTGTTTACATTGAAAATCAATCAAAATTCAATCAAAAAATTAAAAATAAAAAATCTTCTATCTTATGCAGAAGTAATGAAATCGACAGATAACATTACTTCCGCAAATACTTTTGAAATTTTGTCAGATGATGACGGTGTTGCTAACCAAGAAAATTTTGGCAATTATGTTTACAAACCTCCTAGCAAAAGAAAAAGATCGAACAATAAAACTTCTAACAATCATTATCAATTTTTTGAACCTCACCGTCTACTTCTTTTGATGTTAGTTTTCCTCCTTTAAATGGTACTAATTCTTCTAAAAACATTCCCGGATTTCATAAAATAGAGACAGATCCTACATCTAACAGTAAACATCAAAATACAAACAATTTATCGGAAGAGAAAGCAAAAGAGGATACTGATAATTCTATTTTGAACATTTTAGAAGAAATAGTAGATTTTTGGGATTGAACGATTTTTGGAAAAAAAATAATTAAATTATTTTTACCTATTTTGGCTACCTTTTTAAATAAATTGAATTCTTTTGGTCCTCTTTATCTTTCATTTTTCTCTCTGTAATGGCTTCAATTAATTTAAATAATATGAACATTTTACAATGGAATTGCCATAGCATTATTCCAAAATTTGATAGATTAAAAGCTTTGATTTGCAGTTATAATATAGATTTGTTTTGTTTAAATGAAACCTGGTTAGATTCATCCAAATTCTTTCATGTTTCAAAATTTAATAAATTCGAAAAGATAGAGATTCTTCATATGGAGGAGTTCTTATTGGAATTCGTGATGATATAGAATTCAATATTTAGATTTATCAATGCATTCACAAGTTAATATGTTGCTATTTCTATTAAAAAGAAAAGTGTGAATTTTCAATTATTTGCTTTTATATTCCTCCAAATTCTACGTTTTCTTATCGCAAATCAAAAAATATATTGAATGAAGTTCCTCCTCCATTTTATATATTAGGCGATTTTAACGCACATAATTTTGCTTGGGGTAGTAACAAGACGGACGGTAGAGGTTCATTGATTATGGATTTAATCGATGATTTAAATTTGCATATCCTAAATGATGGATCTTTTACTAGGATTGTTGTTACCACCAAAATCATCATTCATGCATTGACTTGTCTTTATGCTCTAATAGTTTATCTTTAAAATCTTTTTGGAAAACTATTGACGATCCCAATGGTAGTGATCACTTACCAATTTTAATTGAAATTCAAAATCCTGTTCGTGGTAAATTAGTTAATGACTCTAATCTTCCTGATATATGTAACAATGTCAATTGGACGAAATTTACTGATCTTGATCCTTTTCATTAATTCATCTTATTCATTCGGTATCTCCAATTGACAATTACAATAATTTTTCAAAATTAATAATTGATTGTTTACTTAAATCACAAAATAAAAAAAATGTTTCGCGATTTATTAAAAAAAAATCGCCCTTCTTTTCTGGTGGGATAATGAATGTTCCATAGCTTTTGAAAACTAAATCTGATGCTTTTAAATTATTTCGTAAATCAGGCTCCAGAAATCATTATTTTGCATTTCGTAAAACTGAAGCACAATTCATAAGACTAACTAAATCCAAAAAGAGAAATTATTGGAAAATTTTGTTCAAAATTTAGATAGAGAAACTTCTTTATCTACCTTGTGGACTAGACTGGCCAGCTCAGTATGGGAGAAAAATAAAGTTGTATGATTCCACGGGCACCCCCAGGATTATTTCTTGGGGTTAGAGGAAGCCTTTCTGAAAAATTCAGCTCATTTGGTCGTTCCATGAGCTGGCGCATTGAATTGAAGTTAATATGGGATTTTCAGCTCAAACATATGAGCAACAGCACATCATCTACTGTTTGGTTCAGGAAAATTGATGATCGCGTTCAATTGGACCCAGAATGTCAAAAACACTACTTGATATAATAGCGAAGAATATTGTAGAAGATTGTACCATGATCAAAATTAATAAAGTTGGTGTTTTAACCTTTCTGAAGTATATCATGCAATACTGCTTGTATTTCTTCAACATAGCTTGGAGTAGCCTCTAAGCGCATCATAGCCACCTATGACGCTGGGCGAGCTGAGGCACATGTCGCATGCATATAAGTGACTGTACGGGAGTGCTGATCTAAGCCTAACTTTCAACAACTGAAAGAGTAATGAAAATGAGATTAAATCCAGATACAACCTTCTGCAATTATGTTCATTAGGGTATCAACTAGTGTATTTGTCATTCTGGGCTTATTTGAACGTGAACAATTAGTATACGGAACGAAACAGTGACATAGGATCAATTTTCAGTATATTTGAGACGAATATCCCATACAAACTTCAAATCGAATGCGCCAGCTGGTGGAGCAACCAATTTAGTTGAAATTTTGAGAGAGCGTTTCTCTTACCCTAAGGCTCATATCTAGGGGGTGCCCGTTGAGTTTTACAACTTTTTTGTTTAAGGGCCAGTCTATTGTGGACTGTTGCCAGAAATCTAAGAAATTATGATCCCGCCGTTCCTACTGTTTTAGAATATTCAGAAGAATGGATACATGAGTTTGCTTCAAAAATTTGTCCTGATTTTGCCCCACGTTCCATTAAATTTAAAAATAGTTCACTAAATTATTTTCCTGAGCTTTGTTGTCCATTTTCATTACCCGAGTTCAATTTACCATTATCAATTACTAAAAATACTGCCCCAGGTATTGATAACATTAAATTTATTATGTTAAAAAATTTACCTGATGATGGAAAAATTCGTTTACTTTCAATATATACAGTGAGAGGCAAAATAAAGTGCCCACCTTACCAGTTTCGAATTTCTCTCATTGATTTGGTTCAAATTAAAGTTAACACACCTAAATCTTTTGTGATATTTTATTTTTGATGTTCTTTTAAAGTTGCACTTACGAAATTTTGATAAAAAAATTTTACTTAAAGAAAAAGAAAATCAATTTGTATTGAAAAAAAGTAGTGACAAAAATAAGTGCCCACTTCCTTCTTGGCCCCAGAAAAGATGATTTAAGAAAAATAAAAAGCAATTTAATAGTTAATGTGTCCTCCTTTGGCCTTAAGGACTTGCTGGAGGCTCTTCGGCATGCTTTTCACCAGGTTTTGTAGGTGTTGTGGATCTAGTTCTTCCCAGGCGCGCTCCAAGGCTTCAAAATAATTATTTTTGTTGGTAACACCAGTTTTTTCAACCCTGCATCGAGAATCGCCACAAATTCTCGATGGGGTTGAGGTCTGGGCTTTGTGGAGGCCATTCCAGCGGTTTAATCCGACAAGACCGGAAGAAAGACTTGGTCTTCTTTCCAGTATGCTTCGGGTCGTTGTTCTAGAGAAATATGAATTTCTCTTCAAGGCCCGTCTGGATCAGCGAAACCTCCAGATTTTCCAGCAAGATGTTAATGTAGGAATCTGCCGTCATTATTCCGTCGATTTTCACGACGCTTCCTACTCCACTCCATGAAAAACACCCCCAGACCATCACATTTCATCACATCACACTTCCATGCGTCACCGTTCCTTGGATGTGGCGCTCCTGAAGCTCGAGCTGTCTAACCGAGAGCGGCGGGCTCGTGTGTGATGCAGAGCACCACATCCAAGGAACGGTGAAGCATGGAGGAGGAAATGTGATGGTCTGGGGGTGTTTTTCATGGAGTGGAGTAGAAAACCTCGTGAAAATCGACGGAATAATGATGGCAGATTCCTACATTAACATCTTGCTGGAAAATCTGGAGGTTTCGCTGATCCAGACGGGCCTTGAAGAGAAATTCATATTTCTCTAGAACAACGACCCGAAGCATACTGGAAAGAAGACCAAGTCTTTTTTCCGGTCTTGTCGGATTAAACCGCTGGAATGGCCTCCACAAAGCCCAGACCTCAACCCCATCGAGAATTTGTGGGCGATTCTCGATGCCAGGGTTGAAAAAACTGGTGTTACCAACAAAAATAATTATTTTGAAGCCTTGGAGCGCGCCTGGGAAGAACTAGATCCACAACACCTACAAAACCTGGTGAAAAGCATGCCGAAGAGCCTCCAGCAAGTCCTTAAGGCCAAAGGAGGACACATTAACTATTAAATTGCTTTTTTTTTTCTTAAATCATCTTTTCTGGGGCCAAGAAGGAAGTGGGCACTTATTTTTGTCACTACTTTTTTTCAATACAAATTGATTTTCTTTTCTTTAAGTAAAATTCTTTTTTTATCAAAAAACAACTTTAAAAGAACATCAAAAATAAAATATCACAAAAGATTTAGGTGTGTTAACTTTAATTTGAACCAAATCAATGAGAGAAATTCGAAAACTGGTAAGGTGGGCACTTTATTTTGCCTCTCACTGTATATATTGAAAGTAAACGAATTTTTCCATCATCAGGTAAATTTTTTAACATAATAAATTTAATGTTATCAATACCTGGGGCAGTATTTTTAGTAATTGATAATGGTAAATTGAACTCGGGTAATGAAAATGGACAACAAAGCTCAGGAAAATAATTTAGTGAACTATTTTTAATTTAATGGAACGTGGGGCAAAAATCAGGACAAATTTTTGAAGCAAACTCAGTATCCATTCTTCTGAATATTCTAAAACAGTAGGAACGGCGGGATCATAATTCTTAGATTTCTGGCAACAGTCCACAATAGACTGGCCCTTAAACAAAAAAGTTTAAAACTCAACGGGCACCCCCTAGATATGAGCCTTAGGGTAAGAGAAACGCTCTCTCAAAATTTCAACTAAATTGGTTGCTCCACCAGCTGGCGCATTCGATTTGAATTTGTATGGATATTCGTCTCAAATATACTGAAAATTGATCCTATGTCACTGTTTCGTTCCGTATACTAATTGTTCACGTTCAAATAAGCCCAGAATGACAAATACACTAGTTGATACCCTAATGAACATAATTGCAGAAGGTTGTATCTGGATTAATCTCATTTTCATTACTCTTTCAGTTGTTGAAAGTTAGGCTTAGATCAGCACTCCCGTACAGTCACTTATATGCATGCGACATGTGCCTCAGCTCGCCCAGCGTCATAGGTGGCTATGATGCGCTTAGAGGCTACCTCCAAGCTATGTTGAAGAAATACAAGCAGTATTGCATGATATACTTCAGAAAGGTTAAAACACCAACTTTATTAATTTTGATCATGGTACAATCTTCTACAATATTCTTCGCTATTATATCAAGTAGTGTTTTGACATTCTGGGTCCAATTGAACGCGATCATCAATTTTCCTGAACCAAACAGTAGATGATGTGCTGTTGCTCATATGTTTGAGCTGAAAATCCCATATTAACTTCAATTCAAATGCGCCAGCTCTTGGAACGACCAAATGAGCTGAATTTTTCAGAAAGGCTTCCTCTAACCCCAAGAAATAATCCTGGGGGTGCCCCGTGGAATCATACAACTTTATTTTTCTCCCATACTGAGCTGGGCCAGTCTAGTCCACAAGGTAGATAAAGAAGTTTCTCTATCTAAATTTTGAACAAAATTTTCCAATAATTTCTCTTTTTGGATTTAGTTAGTCTTATGAATTGTGCTTCAGTTTTACGAAATGCAAAATAATGATTTCTGGAGCCTGATTTACGAAATAATTTAAAAGCATCAGATTTAGTTTTCAAAGCTATGGAACATTCATTATCCCACCAGAAAGAAGGGCGATTTTTTTTAATAAATCGCGAAACATTTTTTTATTTTGTGATTTAAGTAAACAATCAATTATTAATTTTGAAAAATTATTGTAATTGTCAATTGGAGATACCGAATGAATAAGATGAATTAATGAAAAGGATACAAGATCAGTAAATTTCGTCCAATTGACATTGTTACATATATCAGGAAGATTAGAGTCATTAACTAATTTACCACGAACAGGATTTTGAATTTCAATTAAAATTGGTAAGTGATCACTACCATTGGGATCGTCAATAGTTTCCAAAAAGATTTTAAAGATAAACTATTAGAGCATAAAGACAAGTCAATGCATGAATGATGATTTGGTGTAACAACAATCCTAGTAAAAGATCCATCATTTAGGATATGCAAATTTAAATCATCGATTAAATCCATAATCAATGAACCTCTACCGTCCGTCTTGTTACTACCCCAAGCAAAATTATGTGCGTTAAAATCGCCTAATATATAAAATGGAGGAGGAACTTCATTCAATATATTTTTGATTTGCGATAAAGAAAACGTAGAATTTGGAGGAATATAAAAGCAAATAATTGAAAATTCACACTTTTCTTTTTTAATAGAAATAGCAACATATTCAACTTGTGAATGCATTGATAAATCTAAATATTTGAATTCTATATCATCACGAATTCCAATAAGAACTCCTCCATATGAAGAAATCTCTATCTTTTCGAATTATATTAAATTTTGAAACATGAAAAGAATTTGGATGAATCTAACCAGGTTTCATTTAAACAAAACAAATCTATATTATAACTGCAAATCAAAGCTTTTAATCTATCAAATTTTGGAATAATGCTATGGCAATTCCATTGTAAAATGTTCATATTATTTAAATTAATTGAAGCCATTACAGAGAGAAAAATGAAGATAAAAGAGGACCAAAAGAATTCAATTTATTTAAAAAGGTAGCCAAAATAGGTAAAAATAATTTAATTATTTTTTTCCAAAAATCGTTCAATCCCAAAAAATCTACTATTTCTTCTAAAATGTTCAAAATAGAATTATCAGTATCCTCTTTTGCTTTCTCTTCCGATAAATTGTTTGTATTTTGATGTTTACTGTTAGATGTAGGATCTGTCTCTATTTTATGAAATCCGGGAATGTTTTTAGAAGAATTAGTACCATTTAAAGGAGGAAAACTAACATCAAAAGAAGTAGACGGTTGAGGTTCAAAAAATTGATAATGATTGTTAGAAGTTTTATTGTTCGATCTTTTTCTTTTGCTAGGAGGTTTGTAAACATAATTGCCAAAATTTTCTTGGTTAGCAACACCGTCATCATCTGACAAAATTTCAAAAGTATTTGCGGAAGTAATGTTATCTGTCGATTTCATTACTTCTGCATAAGATAGAAGATTTTTATTTTTAATTTTTGATTGAATTTTGATTGATTTTCAATGTAAACAGCACATTCTTTCAAAGAATTGTGTTTCTGTTTACAATAAATACACAAATTAGATATGTTTTTACAAGTGGATGAAGAATGAAATTCACCACACTTTGAACATTTTTGTTTATTTGAACAAAAATTTGAAGTGTGACCAAAAAGAAGGCATCGGTCACAATGCATGAGCTTTGGTAATAAAGTCTCACGCGAAAAATTACATTATCAACATTTACGTAATCTGGAAGTACAGATCCAGAAAACGTAATCTTTATGCAATTAGAGTGTACATATTTGGAATTATTACAATCAATAAATAATTTCGATAAACGGACGCAATCCAAAATCTCGACAGGAGAAATAGATTTGTTCCGAAAAAAAACCTGAACCATGATTCCTAATGTCATCACAATTCAATGATTCGTCATATATAATTCCATTTATTTCGCATGAATCGCAAGGCGCATACACACGATAGGAATTAAAAACAATTTGGATTCCAAGAGAGCATTAGCTTCATCTCGTGATCCAAAAACTATTCTCAATTTATCTAAAGAAAGTTTTTTGATTTCCTTCACAGATTTATACTTTTTATAAATCTCTGAGGAAATCAGTAAAACATTAATGGGTTTCTCCTTTTTTCGGAAATATACGACAAAAGGCCCAGAAAAACTAGAGGGATAAACTTTTACACGAAAAGGCTTGGTCAAGGAAGTGGATTCTGAACAATCAGTATTTTCTTTAGGGTCCCCCTCATCCCCGTCAGTTTCCATAATGAAAACTGATCACAGAAATTAAAAACTATGTCTAACGAGAAATACAAGAAAAGGAAAAGAAATAAATAAATAAGATAAAACTATACTCAAGGTTTTGCAGCGAACGAAACTCCAACAGCAAAAGTAACGAAAACTTGAAATCCAAATCCTTGGTTTACAACTCTTGAGCGGCAAATTCGGATAAGGCTTCAATTAACTTCGGCAACACCAGTAAAAGTAGTCCAAAAAGGCTGAAACACCAACACCTACGAAGAGTCTTGCTATCTGAAGTTTCCCAACAGCACAGCACGCCAATTACACCTTCTCTTCAAATGCTTTACACACGAAATCCAAATTGCAAAACTCCGGGGTAAAAATTTACCTGAAAAAAGTCGAGGTAAACTGTAGATTATTCACGAAAGAATTCGTATGAAAATGGTTGAAGAAATAATTGAAATCAGCGTAAGAACTACTTGACGAGTTCTTGTAGGGATCCAGGAAAAACATTAAACGATTTTTTTTTTTCAAAAACGCTGGGTATTCTTTTGGAAGAACTACTGCAGAAATCTTTGGAAGATCTGCTGATGTAACATTTGTAGAATCGGTAGGAAATTGTAATTGATGGGACAATCTCTAAAGCAAATCCAAGAATTGCATTGTGATTTTTTAGGGTAAGTCTTGTAGAAAATTCCTGGTTAGGTGTTCACAGCAAGTAGAAGAAAAATAGTGGCTTTGAAGACCAGTTTGGTGAAAGTGAAACAGTTTGTAATCTAACTTATAAGATTGCACTAAAACTTCAAAGGCACTAATCTCGCGAACGAAGCTACAATGACAGTGCACTTTTTTTTTGGCTTTGGGTACTAGCAGAAATCTTAAAATAAAAAGATCAGAAACGTTTGCCAGCTATTTCTCCAGTGTAGTGCCTTTGAAAACGCCAGTAGGGTCATAAGTCCGCCTTTGGACGGCCCTCTTTGTACTCCGAGATGTTTCACCTTAAAAAGATACTTTAGAAACCCTTCATTCAAAAAAGAGACTCTTTAGACTTGTATTGAAATAGAGACCAAGTCTCTAAAAGTGATCTGTTATTAACCCTGACTAGACAATGCTTAGTTTATTAGTTGTTCGTGATTAAAGATGAAACCAAATTTATATCATTTTGAAATTTTCCATGGTAAATTAATTATAACTTCCAATCAAAAACATGTTCGTCTATTACCGCTTAGGTAAAATGTAGCCAATAAGGATTTTCTCTATAAAGAATGTTCAGCACCCTACGTTAATAAAAGTGAAACCGTCACCGATTTATCAAAGTTAATACCTCGCAACATGCATATAAAAATCTCACTATCACTATTCGGCAGAACATGCTCGAAAAATCACACTACAGCTTGCTGCTCGGGGCACTGCACGCGCTCAGCACCTCGAACATCTCGTCCAGCGCTTGCTGCAGGCAGTTCCTGAACGCGGCCGAATCCGTCACCGGGTCGGACTTCCACGACGAAATGCCAAACCACATGTCGTTGTCCTTGGGATTGTAGCAACAGCCGTACCCATCGCCGGTCAGCGGCCCATAGCACATGAAGGCGTCGTACCGCGAAGCGACCTGGCTGGTCGAGAGGCGCATGTGCTGACTGGCGAGGAGACCTTCGTCCTTGAAGAGGTCCGGGAGGGGGATGTTGTGCTCCTTGGCGATCAGTTTGAGACCGAGCAGGTGTCGATCGACGCCGAAGCCCTGGACCGCCTTGGAAGCGTACTGCTTGTGCGAGTCTACGGCGGATTTCAGCTTGGAGGCCTTTTCCCGGGGAGTGCGGAACGGTTCCAGCATGGTCTGGGCGAAGGCAACGGATTCGTTCGAACAGGACCGGATCGTTTCCGTGCGGCCGGCTTCATACATGCGCGTCTGGGCGGATTCGTAGTGAGCGCCGGGGGTTCGGTGTAGCTTGTAGAAGGCGTACTGGATGGCCATTTGGATGAAGCTGTCCGGGCTCATCTTCTGGGTCTTGATGAAGTTCTTGCCGTAGCCGGTGTAGTGCAGGTAGTTCATGTCCAAGTTGGCGATTAGTTTGTCGTGGCTAAGGGAGGCCTTCTGGAGGAGTTCGTGCGCTTTCGGGGACAGGTTGAAGGCGAGCTTCTGGGAGTGGGGGCTTCCCGAACCGAACCTCCCTGGTCTCCTTTGGCAATGTGGTTGATGATGAAGTCCGTCAGCACGGCGATGGGTTGGCCTTCGGCTGGCGAGTGTTCGTAGGTGAGGCCGTTGACTCCGTTGGGACCAACCACGAGTTGGAGGGTTTTGTCGTACCAACGGTTACCGGAGTTGGCCTTTGATCCACCGCCGTGAATCAACATGTGGCAAGCGTCGATGGCGTCATCCCCCGAGGGATTGCCGATAGTATAATCCAACGACAGGACAAACAACGAGCTTTGAATGGCTTTGATCGTTTCCTTGTTGGTGGGTCGGCCATCAAGACTTCGTACGCCTCGTGCCAATTGTCCCTGGGAAGCGCAGATAGCATTCCAACTGGTTCAGCCTTCTGCTGGGACATATCGTGGCACTGTCTGAGCATCGTGTGCAGTTTGTCCTCTCCAAAAATGTTGTCGGAATTCCCAACTTCGACCTTGAAGTACTGATTATTCGAAGCAACTACGATGTGCGTTGAGTTCGGATTGAACTGCAGAGAATCCTCCGGTGCCCCAGGCACCCGACACGTTCCGAAGATCTTGTTGTACTGCTGCATGTCCAGAGGAGCCTTCCCCATCATCTCCGGTCGCATTTGGCCGCGATCGATCATTCGCTTGTACAGCAAAGCCCGAACGTGATCCTGGCCGCATACTTCAGCTGATCATCGACCTTGGCGTACTTCAGCTTGGGGAACACCAGTCCTGGGCTAGAGTAGATAATCACCGGATCTCGATACTGCAGATAGGCCGACTGCAGCCACCAATCGGACAACCAGTTTTTCTTACGCGAGGCTCGCTCTTCCAGCAGCTTCTGCAGCTTGGCACCGTCCCCTCCGGGGGCCATGAACTTCTCGATGGCCACTTTGCTGCGCTGAAAGCCATCCTTGGTAACGTGAGGTTCGATTGTGGTGAGTAGCTTGTTCATGGTGTCCGCCAGCTTGGGAAGGGGCAGGGCCGGAAGCGGCGGATTGCTGGCCGCGGTCAGCATTCTCCGCAGTAGAGGACTCCCCACAGGGATAGTTTTCGTCTGCAGCATTCGCATCATGATGATGGCTGTTCCTGGAAAAACGAATCGCTAATTGAGTTCACTACTTTGCTTCAATTGCAATTGCGGACTTTGTGCGCACTGATAGTAGCCAATAGCCGGTTAACGCTTTACATGTAGCGAAATAGGTATATAAATAACTTACTGCAAAAGGATGTTATGTTTGTGGTCAATCACTGTTGAATAATTCGATGCGTTGAAGAGACTTTTTTCTTCTGTACACGTCAACAGCCGGTATCACCGAAATAGAATTCGGTGGTGGTTGTAAGATACAGACAATACTTTGCCCTGTCTTTTCGTTGAAAGTGAAAGGAGGAACTGCAGCAGACAAAAAATCAGTGGAACAGGAATAACTGGAATGGAAAAACGAGTTTGCAAAATACCAATGGACTCAGGTCTGGTGTGGGTGTATCAAATAATTCGCAGGAACACAACCTTTGGTATAGGCACTGTACTTATCAGTGGTTTGATAAACGTAAAACCCGTGTTTGTGGTGTCACTTGGACGCCTAAGACCGCTCACGGTCCATCTTGCCAAAACCCGTAAACTTTTTTCACTGTGCCTTCAGGGGGTGGTCGACAGAAGTCTCAAATTGTGTTCGTCAAATGTTTTGACTGGGAACAGTGTTGCCAGGATTTCTTGATAGCGGCTGTCGGTTTTGCTTGCCTGGTGGTACCGCTGTAATTGAATGCATCAGGGCTGGTTTAGGAGGAAGGAGAGATCATTAATTGAGAGTTGAGTGTGAGCAGGGCTGGACATCTGGAAAGTATCAATATATTACGGATCCAACAGAAATAAGGACAAACATTTTTTTTTGTCAATCTCCAAGCGTTGCGACTAATATTTGTTTAGTGCGCTGTGTAAGAATGCAGCGCCACCCCTAAAAACTGATTTCAAAATTCGGCGAGTTGAGGCGCATCGCGAGTCCCACTTGCACGATTCGGTTTGGTCGCGCCGCCAATAAATACAGAGTGTCGTGCGACATATATACTGCTTCGCGTTGAAAAATGGATTAATCTACGAGCGAAGTTTGATTTTTAACCAACTTCGCCGCGTCGCAACTCGATTTTCAATAGTGCGCATAATGCACCCGGTGGAGGACATAGATGCGCACTATAGTGAAGCGAGTCGCAACGCGGCGAAGTTGGTCAAAAATAAAATCGAACTTCGCACGTTGATTAACCCATTTTTTCGACGCGAAGCAGTACCGGGTACCCCCGTTGCACAGTGGTCCAGATAGCAAGTTTACGCGGACATGAACTTTTCGACGTCATTTTGTGGTTTTAGAGTATAGGTTGCTTCCCAGAAGTGTCTCGAAATTAGTTGTACTACAATTCGTACGAAAGGCATTTTTTTTCTGCACTAATCGCAATAGTGTCCTATACGCCAATTTTTTTATATAAAAAAATGAAGAAAATCATTTTTCCACTCATAAGTCATTTATTTCCAAATTTAAGCAGCCTACTATGTTCTACAATGTTTTTGATACTATAATATTCTACAACTTTGGTGAATATACCACAGTTGTGTTTCTTCTGGTTTTCTTATTGAAGGAGATATTACTTTAAAATCATACCGTATTACAGGCCAAATAACTCGCAAAGATGCATTTGAAAATGAACCTACCTGTCACATCGTGGCTCTACACCCCTTAAAGAGTATTTGAATCAGGGGGTGGGAAACTCGGCTCACTTGAAATTGTGCCGAAATGTGCCGGCTGTGCGAGAGTGAGCGATCAAATTCATATGTCACATTTTTCTGGTTGCACTGCAAAAACTGGCAACTGTGATCGTTTCACGACAGATTGTTTTTGTTTATTTATGAAAACTTTTAAAGCACCAACTGCAGTCTGAACAACTTATAACTCGACAGAAGCCGTTATTAAATTTTCTGAACATATTTTCGGTAAGTTTGAAGCTAGATTTGAAGTACAAATGTGTCTCAAGCAAACACATTACAACCTAATTAATACCAGGATTAATACAACGTTTCAGTCCTATGGTAGAGGAGCCGAGTGGATGCCCACCAGGGCAACGGATGTTCAAGGGATAATTGCTGATTGCTGATGAAGAGACGAGGAAGTTGGGAACCTTATTGAGAATCAATCTGCCCCTGTTTGTATGAACTTCGATCAAACTCTACAATGTCACCGGAATCTACAATGCCGCCGGAATGGATGACCTGGCAAGGATACCGGATATTACCAGTCACGGAGTGATCGAGAGAGGCGAGATCCTGGGTGATATAGTTTACGAGATGGTACAGTGGCCCAGCCATATTCGTACAGGGCGTTGTTTTCACATCAAGTAGGTAAAAAGCTATTATATATCGAAGATTTCTTAATGAATAATGGAGGTTTTAGGCGTCATCTATTGTTCAAAAATTAAACACTGTTTCTATTCACTTCCATATTTGGTATAAATAAAACTCATTTCAAAAACTCTTTCAGTACTCACGAATATCGCTATTACAATGGATCCATCAGCAAATATGTAAGTCATGCTGCTCAGTGGAGGTTTACATGCCAAAGACTTGCTACATGTGACATAGTAATGGAGCGATGGTTTGGTCTAAAATGTTATTAAATAAATGCCATAAATATACCATATTTGTATTCCTCAATGTACCCATACAATTGGTGGTTTTAGATATCTAGAAATAAATTATTATTGTGCTTACAATGTGACTGTCACTAACATCTGAACACAAGATTGAATTCATTAGTTTTCATATATTTAAATCATAATGAAAAATCAAAAATTAGCAAACACTGACACACTACTTTTTATACGACTCCTCCGTAGCTTCCTCAGCTGCCTTTACTGACACCACATACAACCACGGATCCATATTTATTTAGCATCTCTTCCGATGGATATACCGGATTCCTGTTGTCCTCTGTCTGTCTCCTTCGATCTTCTGGTTCATCATCAGCGAAGACCTACTTGGCGCAGCCGTACATGGCTCAATCTTTCTCAGAGAAGTGGCATGCTTGCGGAGGAACACGATCGTTGTTCGTCAATCATGGTCCCCTTGGCGGTCTCTTTAATATATCGATACACAGATGGTAGATCAGGAGATTGACCAATTCGGAAAGCTCGTTCGGAATCTTCGATAGGCATTCGATGATATTTCAGTCTGTGAATTGAAAGGAAATTATATAATACATCGTCATATACTTCTGAGGGGAAGGAACCTACTTGATAAAGTGCTAATAAATCTGAACCGTTTGTGCACACAGAAGATGTTCGGAAACAGGAAGCCAGTTGCATTGAATATCTTTTTCTCGACGGCAGTATTTTTCTTCGAAACAAACAAACTAGGGTCGATGTACCAATAGCCGCATAACTAAGAACAAATATTCGCATAAAATCGAAAAATAACGATAGCGTCATTATTTTTACATCATCTGAAAGCTTTTTATCTTGGTTTTGTGGGAAAAATATGAAAACTGCGAAATCTCATATGTTTGCATTTATTATCGCTTGTGCCACTATAGGAATACATGTGCCTATAGTAGCACTATTTCTAATTTCTGTTCCTATAGTAGCACTAGCATCAGGCGTTGGCAAAATACTAACCAAAACCGTATTTTTACAAAGCTTTTATATTTTTCCTTGAAAGTGTAGATCAAAAGCTTTCGTTTGATGTAAAAAAGTACTTAATTCATTGATTATTTCGTATAATAAAAAATAGTTTCTCTCAGTAGTACTACTATAGGAACAATAGGTTAACTATAGGCGCAAGGGAGCTCAAATTTTAAGCAAAACTAATTATTTCGATCATTTTTTGAACAAAATCAAGCTGTGTATCAATGGTACTTAGATAAATAGCTCCTGACCTTCATGTCAAAAAATATTTTGAAAAGATTCATAGCGAAACGGCCGTAAAAAGCCACTAGTGCGACAATAGGGGACTGTCCACTAAGGAACACTGACCCTAGTTGAACCGAACAACCAACACGCTTAAAAATATGTATACTAGATTGCTTAAATACCATTCTAAAACCATATTCGGTCTATTCACTCATTCAAATGCATTTTAATGATTTAAGCTTTGCTTAGTATAAACGAATTTTATATCAGTAAATGATTTTTCGAGAATTATGCATATAATGCTTAAAGTTTTAAAATCATTTACAATGAATAAAATAAGCCATTTTTCTTCAATTTCTGTAAACAAACGCAATGAAAATGTAAGAAAAATGATTTTTAAAGCAACGCATTTATTTCCATGTCATTAATATGTGGTGTATGTGTCTACTCATGGTTAAGGTTTCTTCCAATCTGTCCAGCGTTGATCACAATAATCTTCCTACATACTTGAAGCAGTTGTTTACGAATCGCTCACGACGACCGGATTGATACTCTCCCACAAAATAATCTGGAAAAGTTTGAATGATGATGAAATACCGATATGATTATGATGAAATGAACTAACCTTATCGTAATTATTGAATCCAATTTCACCAAATTCGTAAATTCTAATCTCCTCCTGCGGTAAGCTCCCTGAGACAAATGTCCCTTGATGATGGCGTCCTCTGATGAGGGCCTAGCACGCCACAACTGCTGAAAACTATTTTTATGGCTTCGGGCATTTTCTTCTCCATATATTAGTTATTCATTTTAGGCATCACTTCAAGACACAGAAAACTGTATTTAAATAAAAATTGGATTGCAAAATATATTGCTATAGCGCGTATTATTCAAAAAAAAAAGCTTCATAACACAATGTGATTTCGATACCGAACCGAACAAAATGAAATTATATTTTGAAGTCCCAAGATTAGCGTATTAGAATAAATCACGGATAAGCTTGGCAAGGTATAAAATAATAAGCTTCTCAAAGATTAAAAACGGATAATATTGAGAAAATAATATAACGTACACTAACTAGTATATTTGTTTTTCTCCGTGAACAACAAAATTTCAGCTGTCAAATCTAATCGTGTGCAGAAAAAGAAGAAAGAAAGAAATGGTTGGAAGGGTGCCCAGATGTGTGGTGCTGTGCCGAATAATGTGCCGGGCACAGTGAGCCGAGTTTCCCACCCCCTGGCAAATGCGCATTTTTGGAATGTTTACAATAGCCGCGCGGGGATCAGGTCCAACGCACCAGTCAATAGGCTTTTTCATGTGACAGATCCGTCTATGCATTTGTTTACATCGGTGGAGGAACGGTGCTAACACGGCCTGTCATTTTCATAGAAGAATTGTTAAAGTGCTTCCCGATCAGCTGATTTGAGCAGTGATGCCACATACACAGATTTATCTGTAATTACACAGATTTTTTCCTGATCTCGGCTACAGATATCTGTGATCATAGATCACAGATTTTTTAGATGAAAAGATTTTTGAGATTTTAGGATATTTCGCGATTTTAGGACACAGTTTTGGAAGAAATAAACCAGATATAGGGTGCAGAACCACTTGGGCACTTCCATGATTCACTTTAGCATGGGGTAGCCAAATATGGGCTCTGTTGCTTTCAAAAAAAAAAAAAAACACTGCCGAAGTGAATCAAAAGTGCCAAGAAAATCCGGCTCCCTACCATGACTATGTTGTTTGAAAACTTATTTCTTAAAAACAAAATTATTTTAAATTTTTAGAAGCAATTTTGCATTTAAACTTATTTTAGAAGAATAAGTTCAAATTAAAAAAAAATAATGGAATGCAAAGAACAGCCATAATACGTTTGCAAAGGTTCTTTTTGATCTAAAAAATTTAAAAATTGGATTTTTTCTGCGACACAGATTTTTACCAAGATTTTTGGAAGTTGACTTAAGATAAAAAAGATATTTTCAGCCGAAAACACAGATGAGAGTCGGAAAGAATGTGGCAACACTGGATTTGAGACGTCATGTGAATAGGCCTACACTGAGCCAATTAATCCGATTATATTTATCTGGAAATCATATACACGCATCAGAAATTCATATTTGATAGGTTTCATTAACACCCAAAAACTGTATGATGGTCCAATGAGGTTTAAATAATAATCATATGGAAATCGTTGGAATTTCACATATAACTTGTTGGACATCGTTTACCCATTAAGTCATTGAAAAATCAGATACAGGGTATATGATTTTATAGTGAAAAAAAAATTGTGTTTATATTTAGTGACACGATGGCGCCCGGATAAAAAATACAATACAAAAAAATATAACGTCTTGGAACAGTACCATTCAGTATATTGGAAATACAATACAGTATATTGTGAAATGACTATACAATTACAGTACAATATATTGTTTTGAACAGTTCACTGTCTGGTATATGAGATTTTTGCAATATAATGTATGGGTGGTTAAGTATCGTAACAATACAAATCTAGATATTTTCTCATACATACATTTTGAAAATACAATACGATATATTGTTTATGTATTGTCTTGATTAGCAATTCATGTATTGTTGTACAATACAAAAAATTCAACGAACTCTATTTCAATTAGTGGTGAAAAGTATAGAATTTGTATTTTGTATGGATTGTCCCCCAACTTACCGGATATTCGTGCCAAAAGTAGTAAAATAATTTTAGCTTTAAAGAAGTAAAGATATTTATCATTGTTGCATTCGTCGTTACAGCGAATGTCAAGTGACTTTTAAAAAACTATTTATTTTTACGTTTTGAATATTTTTCACCCAACATTTCTTGCTTTTTGAACTTGTTTTGTTTACTTCTTTCATCAAAGCTACATAGAAAAAAGCAAGAGTTGTTTTACGCGAAAATAGGAATTTGACCAAAATTGTAAGGTATAAAACCAATTAAAAACAATACAGTGTTCTGTTACAATATATTATATTGTTTTTGAATTGTATATCCAAACAAGAATAATGTCTTCGACATTCAATTACAATACGCTGTATTGTATCCAATACGTTATATTGTACATTAATGGTTTATTCCATTCATGAATGATACGTTTTTATCCGGGCGGCCACTGCATTCATTTCGCTAGCAGATAAAGGATTTACGACGAATTCTTGCAAGTTTTTAAAGGTATGTGGGTAAATATCAGTTTTTCACATAATTATATAGTTTTTTTACATATTTAGAATGTGGATCCATTATTTACTTCTCGTTGAAGAATTTAGCTTCTAATTCCATACAACTGAGAACTTGATGAAGTTCTGCTCGACGATATCTATAGATATAGGTGAGTTATTTTATTCGGCAGTTAGTTTTGAGCTTAAATGTGTTAACATGGTTTTATTGTTTTAGATTTATATACCGACCATGCCGCAACAAAAATCCCTTTTGTTCAAGTTCCAGTAGTTACTGTGAGATGGCTTTGCAGGTAGTGGATCCAAATACCCGAATGATAAAAAATTTGAATACTGGAGAAGTACTTAAACCATGTCAACGAATAAATCTTTTTCGGTTATTCTAATATTATCTTGAATAAGTAATTTTTAAAATGTAGTGCTTGAACGTATTTTTATTTTTGAAAATTTATTTCGAATAATCTTGTAGTAAATGCCATTTGAAAACCATTTCAGTTTTTTAAAGAATCAATTATTATCTATATTAGTTTCAGACGAAATGTATATGATTTGTCTATGATACCAACTTCCATTGGATTCCATATCCATCGTCTTTATGCTTGAAAGTATGTGATTTTCATAATGAACTCTATCTATACGATTTGTAAATAAGACTTATGTGAAAGCATTATGGAAAAAGCTATATGTTTTTGGTTATGACTTGAACATGATTACTTCTCAGAGTGTATAAAGATTTTGCGAGTAAGCTTTCCTCCTCTCATAAATTATTGTAGAATTCGTTACCTTGTATACAGATACTTCGAAATTTTGCTTGCATTCGATGCCGCTGTGCATAAATGGAACATCCTTTCTACACAAGGATGTGAGCCGTTTCAGTTGTGACAGTTCTCGTTGTCAAACAAATAAAAGCCGTAAAACATTGCATTTTCCGCGTACGGGTCGGTTCGGAAAATTTTATTCGACCACCTCTCTTCAATATTTAATCAAAATTCCTGAATTTGTGCCGTGTAAATAGAAGCAAATAAAACTGAGATGGTTCGACCGCTTTGGTCGCTCGTGTTTATCCTGTTCAACGTTGTGTGCCCGTCGCTGCAGTTCAACGACGTGTTCGACGAAGGAACTGCTGATCAAGCCACTCCCCGATGGGTTCGTGTACAGCTACTTCCAGTTCACGACACGCTGGGACGTTTCGCAGAACGATAGTCGTAAGTATACCTACATAAAGCTTTTTCCTTTTACAGCTTACAGTGAGTCCTGTTGCAAGGCTGTAACATTCTAGACACTCCAGAGGACCTTTCGGATACTTATGCGACTATTCGATAGGTTCTTCCGGAACTTCCTATCAAATTCATCGAGAAAAAGCTTCAGAAATTATTGAAGTGATTTCTCTTGTAATACTTTCAAGGATTTCTACTTAGATCACTCCAGAAATCCACCTAGACATTCATTCATTTATTTAGTTAACATCTACACAGAGTTGGGCGAGCTCGTGGTTCATCCTTCGCCGCCACACACCATTCTCCTGCACACCGCCGAAGATCGTCCTAAGCACCCGACGTTCGAAGACTCCAAGTGCTTGCAGGTCCTCCTCGAGCATCGTCCACGTTTCATGCCCGTAGAGGACTACCGGCCTTATGAGCGTTTTGTACATGGTACATTAGGTGCGGGCGTGAATCTTTTTGACCGCAGCTTCTTCTGGAGTGGAGGCCATAGTAGGCCGACTTCCGCTGCTGATGCGCCTCCGTATTTCACGGCTAACGTTATTGTTCAGCCGTCAGCAAGGATCCAAGGTAAACAACTCGTCGACCACCTCGAACGTATCCCCGTCTATCGTAACACTGCTACCTAGGCGAGCCCTGTCGCGCTCGGCCCCACCAACTAGCATGTACTTTGTCTGGCCGCATTCACCACCAGTCCAACTTTTGCTGCCTCGCGTTTCAGGCGGATGTACAGGTCTGCCACCTTTTCAAATGTTCGGCGACGATGTCCATATCATCCGCGAAGCAAACAATTGACTGGACTCGTAAAAATCGTACCCCGGCTGTTAATCCCGGCTCTCCGCATAACACCTTCTAGCGCAATATTGAACACAGCACGAAATCCATCACCTTGTCGTAGCCCGTAGACCTCACACAATTTTGCACATCTTCCATCGTCGCTCTTATCAGTCTCGTGAGCTTCCCGGGAAAGCTGTTCTCGTCCATGATTTTCCATAGCTCTACGCGGTCGATACTGTCGTATCCGCCTTGAAATCGATAAAAGTGATGCGTTGGGATCTGGTATTCACGACATTTTTGGAGGATTTTGCCGTACAGTAAAGATCTGGTCCGTTGTCGATTCGGCCGTCAACGAAGCCGGCTTGAAAACTTCCCACGAACTCGTTACTACGGTGACAGACGACGGAAGATGATCTGGGATAATACTTTTGTAGGCGCATTTAGAATGGTGATCGCTCGAAAGTTCTCACAATCTAACTTGTCGCCTTTCTTGAGATGGGGCAGATTACCCTTTCTCTCCACTCCTCCGGTAGCTGTTCTGTTTCCCAGATTGTGCCAGCCGATGCAGACAAAATGGCCAGCCTTTCCGGGCCCATCTTTTGAATTCAGCTCCGATACCATTCTTACCAGCAGCTTTAATGTTCTTGAACTGGTGAATGCATCCTAACCTCCCCAAAGTGGGGCTGGTTGGTTCCATCTTCCCGCAGTACTGGAAAGGCATTTCCTCCGTTTCCCGTCCTTCATTGCCTGTGCTCTCAGCACCATTCATCGTGCTCGTCGAAGTGCTGCTTCCACTTTCGATCACCTCACGCTCGTCCGTCAGAATGCTCCATCCTTATCCCTGCACAATCTCGGCCCGCGCACGAAGCCGTTGCGGGATGCGTTGAACTTCTGATAGAACCTACGCGTTCCTGAGACCGGCACAGCTGTTCCTCTTCCTCGCACTCCGTCCTCCAGGCCGTTTTTTCTCCCGAAAGAGGCGGGTCTGCTGTTGCCGTTTCCGTTTATAGCGTTCCACGTTCTGCCGGTCCTTGCTGCAGCAACCGCCCGCGCTGCATTCTTCTCTTCAAAACCTCCTGGCACTCCTCGTCGAACCAATCGTTCCGTCGACCCCGTCCCACGTACCCGACTTGCTTCAGCTGCATCGTTGGATGGCCGCTTTTACTGTTCTCCAGCAGTCCTCAAGAGGGACTTTCGTCCAGCCACCCTCTTCCGGTAATGCAGCCTCGAGTCTGCGCGTATGCCGCTGCGACATCCGGTTGCTTGAGCCGCTCTAGGTCATACCGGGGCGGCCGTCGGTACCTGACGTTGTTAACGACGGAGAGTTTGGCGCAAGTTTGACCATCACCAGATAGTGGTCAGAGTCGAGTTAGCGCCACGATAGGTCTGACGTCCGATAATGTCAGAGAAGTGCCGACCATCAATTAGAACGTCGGTCGATTTGCGATTCTGTCTGCTGTGGTATCTCCAGAGTTGGCTACGGAAGGCGTCTTGGAATCGGTTGCTTACGAATGGCCATATTCTTGGGCGGCAAATCAAATTGTCGTAGGCCGTTTTCGTTCGTCAGCCGGGGGCGCTGAACTTTCCAATCGTCGGTCTGAAATTCCTCCCTGGCGAACTGAGCGTTTCCGTCTCCATGATGATTTTGAACGTCTGCTTGGGCAACTGTCGTAACTCGCGTTCAAAGCTGCGCGTAAAAAGCGTCCTTTATCATCATCAGTGCTTCGGAGTGGGGCTGTTCATTCATGTAATGCTAAGTTGGAAGAAGCCTTTGATCCTCATCTGCTACATTCTCTCATTGAATCGGCCACCACTCGATCCGCGCCTCTGCAATCATCCATCACTTATAAAGCTGTTCCCAGCTCATTGTATTGCCAGCAGTCTCTGTAGATGGTATGGTTACCTCTAAACGTTTCCACCATTGATCCCTTCCAAACACTTCTGCAACGCCTCGATGCCGAACCACGGTCCTCAAGCAGTCGGCGAGTATGCGTGTGCTCCGATGAAGTTGAGAGATTACATTCCACGTACCGAGCTCAATCGCTAGTCGCTTTCCGTCGCTGGTGTCTTCGCCGATTGTCCGGTTCGTAGTTCGTTTGATATTCGTTGCTTGATTTTTTTAAGGCTGCTTGAAGGGCCTGACACCAAACCCCCTAATT
>NW_018735345.1:0-37601 GCF_002204515.2 Aedes aegypti
ATCAGAAATTTCCGTTTTGTTGTGTTTTGAAGGCCTTGGGACGGATCGGCACACACTGTAGGTCTCAGCGCATTCGATTTTTTATTTAAAAACAATCATAACTTTTGAACAGCATAACCGATTTTCAATCTTTTTTTATGGAATAAAAGCTTAACTTTTCGAAAAAATATATAAAACTCTGGAAAAAAATGTTTTTACATGAAAAAAATTAAAAAATTTTCAAGTTTTTTAGGAAATTTATTATTTTATGTAATTATTTTTCAGATTTATGTATTTTTTTTTTTATTTTGAAATCTTGAGCTTTTATTCAATAAAAAAGATTGGAAATCGGTTGAGCTGTTCAAAAGTTATGATTTTTTTTAAATAAAAAATCATTCAATGTATATTTTATCCGGAGCCATATCCAACTGAACATCATAATTCAAGAAGATGCTTTCGGGAGCATGTCCAGAACCTGATTACTCTATAGTAGGTTCAAGGTGCCCTGGCTGAGGTAGCCGATCTGGAACAATCCGGAAACCGACCCATATTTATATTGATGGGGCCTTCCTTAGCCGAGTGGTTAGAGTCCGCGGCTACAAAGCAAAGCCATGCTGAAGGTGTCTGGGTTCGAATCCTGGTCGGTCCAGGATCTTTTCGTAATGTAAATTTCCTTGACTTCCCTGGGCAAGAGTATAATCGTACCTGCCACACGATATACGAATGCGAAATATGGCAACTTTTGGCATAGGAAACTCTCAGTTAATAACTGTGGAAGTGCTCATTGATCTCTAAGCTAAGGACGTTAATGTCAAGAAGAAGAAGATTAATTTTGGTATAAAACTTCAAAATGTTTAAGGTGATGCTTTCGAAAACATTTTTAGAATAACCGGCTGCCATGGTAGGTTCAAGGTCCCCCGGGAAAAGTGGTTAGAATGTATATCAAAGAAAAAATATATTCTTATCACAATTGGTGCTTACGTCGACTATGTGAACATGGACAGAATTGCTAAATGTCTTTATTTTCATATTCTTAGTCTCTCTTGCTCTCTTCCTACCTCCCACTTTTTCTTCATTTTACAAACGACTTTTCTCACAACTTTGCATTTAAGCGCCTGTGCATTTTTTTCTAACCAGATTCATTCGTATACTCATATACGGCATCACTTTGCTACATGCCTCATGCCTTTGTTTGGACCCTCAACATAAGCTTAACAATACACATCTCCCACTTTCGGTATAAAATTCACATCACAGCTACTGTCAAGAGCATTGGGCAAAAATCGAATAAAAGTAATGGGACTCTTATGCGTAGAAATTTTCCCAAAACTCGGTATTTCTAGGCATTACCGTCCCACTTTGAATTTCAAAGCAAAATTATTTTTTCAGCTTAAACCAACTTTTGACTCCAAAGAACACCCATTATTCCCATATAATTTTTAAAATTTATCATAACCTTCATCCATACGGAGCATAAATGTGCCAAAATCTTTAATCGCGTTTTCTCGGCTCCATATTTTGGAACTGGGACAATTATACGTATAACGGCAGTACAGGTGTGTGCCGATGAAAAATGACTGATTTTTATTTTCAAAAAAATATATCTCAAAACTAAAAAAACATACATCGCTGAAAATTTGACAGTAAACGTAAAATTTACTGAACTTTTGCAAAATTCGCGATTTTTCTAGTCACCCTATTTTGGAAATGGTCACCCTAATCAAAATATCTAAATCACGTGTAATCCTTATTTCGGATAAGGAACAAAATAGCAAATTTCACGAAATTCGGTGACCCACTAGATCGGTATTCATGGAATGGCTGCATACAAACTCAAGAAATCAAAGGAAAACAGTGATTTTCTATTTCCCGACGTTTCGTGGCAATGTATTTTGCCTTTGCCTTACATTGTGCCGAAACGTCGGAAAATAGAAAATCACTGTTTTCCTTTGATTTCTTGAGACTGCATGCCAAACCAAAGCGAAGAAAACTTTTAACAGTCGATAAATCAATCTGCATACAAATGTTAATAATTTTCTAGTGCATTTCTGCAAGCCTTACTAATTTGGCACCATCACTTAGATAACTCATTTGACTCCTATTGATCAGCAAACTTGAACGCAATTCTTGTTTTGCAGTTGCTATTTCGGTTGAAAGTTTATATAGAAACTGTTATGCCTTATTTTTCAGTATGGGACTGCATCTATTTCATATTATTCTCTATGCTAAACCTTGTACTCTTCAGTATTACACAATTTCGAGAAAAGAGTGGTCCGGTTAAACTGAACATTTCTTCAATGTACACATAGTGTTTTCAAAAGCTTTGTGTTAATGTTTCTACGAGTGAACTTTTGATGAAAAAGTGTCGGCAGTGAAGACGTACATTTGTCTGTGGTTTCTCGTCTATCTACGGTCTTGAGTGTGCAATTTGCCCCATTGCTGTCGATTAACACATATGAGCCTGGATGTATTTCAGCTTTTCACCGAGGGGTGAGCGCAGCATAAGTAAACAGTAGCTACGCTTCGAAGCTGAGCATACTGATGAAAGCGAGTCGAAATACGCTGGAACTTTCTGTGCTTCCCCTACTCCCACTGGACTGGACGAATGGGGTGGTAGTGGGTTCGGAATGGCCACTGGAAGCGCGGTGGCAGCGTGTTAATTAAGTTTGGAGATAGTTTTGTTTATTATTCTTATTCATATGCATAACGGGGGTTGGCTTTCGGGCAGATTCCACACAAATGAATTGAGAACGAAAGGATCTACAGTTATCGCAAAATAAAGTACCCAAGCGAGTTGGCAAAAATAAAAATAATCCTTTTTTAAATATAAAATTTCAATGTTCACAGAAACTACACAAATGTATTCCAAAAATGTAGTCAAGAAAAGGTTCCGTCTTTCTAAACTTATATAAAACATAGAAAAAAGTTGCTCAGTGAAGAAAACGCAAATTGGGTACTTATTATGATACATTTGTTTTTTGATACACATGTTTCGTCTTTGGTAAAAATTATAATTTTATTTCGGAATTAGAACTTTTTTGCTGTGTTGCTCATAGATTATATTATAACACCGAAGTAGCTAATAATATTGTTAGGCAAAGGAACTTCATTGTTTTGCCATAAAATCTTCGCCAATTTGCGAGACAACAAGCAAGTGGGTACATTATTTTGGCAGTAACTGCATGTATGGAGCCGAGCTTTTTGAGCCAGCGAGAGTGGGAGTCGAGTTGGATGAAAGCCATATCTGTTCCGGTGCGGTGTTTTCCTGTATTTTAATGCTGTTGGCTTGTTGCTCGGTTGGGTTTGTGGTGGGCAGTCATAGCGAAGCTGTATTGCCCACGAGCGATGAGACTGTTTTTCAACAATTCAGCTCGGTGCCTCTGTTTTCATTTCCAGATTACTTCGGATAAGCTGCTCGCTGCAGTTGATGCTTACAAATTTACACTGACCGTGTACGGGCACGAGATGCTGCCAGATTTCAGCAGTCCTGTTGAGTTCCAGGATCGGATCGATAGCTTACTGGTACTAATGGCCAGGTCATGCCAGAGTTGAGCGTGTTGGTAAGTTTAGTATTATATAAATTGATTGTAAATATGCTCATAAGTTGTTAGTTTGTGACCAAATGGAGGAGAATTTTGCATCAGGATTCACTACAAACAAATCAAGCAAAGTCCATTTTGGTTAAAAGAGACCATTCGTAAAAAATAGAGATTACCCAAGTAACCGCCCAAGTAACCGGTAAGCACTTAAAACAGCATACAATTAGCATTATATGCGTTAGTACGACAGAGCAATAAATGCTGATTGAACGTATAGCTGCCAGTAGTGCTTCTTAAAGCTGGTTTTGGCGAAATATCGGGCTGCTTCAATGCTGCGCCTTCAGGAAACGTCGCATTTCACTGTCAAAAAACGTAACGCCTCAGCGAAGAGCAAACCAAAACACAATATTTTTCCACCCTCTCTCGCATCTCTCCAATGATGGTGGCTGCTTGTATTGTTATGGATATTTCTCGTTGCGGATAATTTTTTGCTGATTTTTGACGTTTTGCGATACGAACTGACGGTCTGGTGATTGTGAACGGTGGTGATGCTTCACGCTACAGAGTATGCTGCAGTTGATGTTGGTCGGGCGTTGATTTTTTGCCCAATATAAGACATGCTTTGCTCGAAGGTACATTCAATTATCTACGAGCTAATTAAAAATGTCTCAATAGGAGATAACAATTCTTGATTTGTAGTGCAAGAATGCATGGATGCAATTGGATTTTATTGAAGCTAATAAGGGTAGGTAAATTATTATCCTAATGCAGGAAGGATTATCTAGTGATATTTTGGTACAAGTGCTATCATTCCAATTAAACAAGCATTCGAAATTTGCGATAATTGGTTTCTCCCCCGGCAATCATATTTGATAGTAATTGCCTTTGAGATCGTTTCCATCAGATGCAAGAATCGAGACATAGGTGTGAAAGAGACAAAACATAGAGTCAGATATGTAACGTTCAACCTGTACTGCTCTTTCGTTGCATTCTTACTGCAATGAAAAAAGCATTTCGTTTGCTAAGAATCGAAAATAGCACGTGCAGTGGCAATGCTTATTAAGAACCGAAAGGAATTAAATAGCAGTGGTTGTGCTGGTTTATGTCAGTTAAGCTATGAACTTGCTTTCATAGGACAGCAAGCAGATCTAATGCTGTAAGCAGTCCACTGCGAGGCTTATCTCAATGCTTATTGGTTATCTGGGTAGCATTGAAATAGTGACTTGTTACCAGTCCTAGATTTATGTAAATTTAACACTCATTCGAGTAATTTATTGTTTCAGATGATTCGCGAACGTATCTCAACGGCCACTCTTCTGCTGATTGCCCGAACGGCGCAAAACCTTCGTCAATTGTACGTCCGCCGCAATCAGCTGGTAGAGGAATGCGATTGGCCCAAGAACCCCGAGTGGAGCGATGAGTTCTTTCAATGGCTTCAAGCCGCATCGCAGAGCATCGAATCCACCGAGAAAGAAATCTCTCAAATTCTACAAAATGATTGGAAACCTCTCAGCGATGAACATTTCCAGAAGACTTCCCTCACCAAACATGTGGATTATTAAATTGAATGTGCCTCAATTCATGCATGTACATAGAAAAAATTCAAAGAATTTATTCAAATAATAAACAATGAAGACGAAGCACCAACAATCAAGACACAAAAAGAAAAGTCCTGTTGCTCTTCATAATTAAGGGAAGATAATCTAACAATTATTCCACAACTACGCCGTCTACGTCCTCGTGCAGCGATATGATGGTAGGGAAAGTAAAAGTACCGCCCCAGACAAACGGAAAACCAAGCCGCAAAGTAAGGTGAATCATCCCGTTCCCGTTTGTTGCAAACCATGGCTTTCCACTCTCGAGTAGTGTCTTGAATCGTTATTATCAGCAATCATAATAATAATGGCGGCCGAGTCGAGACCCTCAGACTGGGTTTTCTCTCGTGGCCCACATCGTATTATTTGAATTGGTTTGGATCTACTCTTGGAGTCGAGTACCGTCCAATTGACTATCACGAGAGAAGAAAAAACTGGAAGAATTATCGTAAGCCAAAGCATCCTCCCATCATCGTACTTGTTTCATCAAACCGTAGAATATGAAAAGCTTTGTATGAATTTATCCAAACTGTGATATTTTTATTTTTGCGGTATTAGATCCAGGCTCCATAAGAGATGAAAAGTAGATGATATTTGCTAATAAATCTTCGCGCTGTTTAGTGGAATACCTATACAAAACGAATTTAGTACTATATCATTTAGTTCCGCGAGAATTTGTATTTTTTTTTTGTTTTTTTTTTTTTTTTTGACAGATACGCGTATTTCAACCTCTACCGCTTTTTTTCGTTTTTTTAGATAATATTTGTTGAAAAGTATATAATTTGTTAAATAATAAAAGTTTTTACAACTCAGTTTTTGTTATTTTTTCGGTTTAGCTAAATAAAGTTTAATCACTCGGCTGCCCATAACTGCAAAACAGTCACATTCGACATTTTTGACAAAATGGAGTTAATACCATGGAGAGTCATCAAATGATAAATACTTTCGATCAACTTACTGAAATCTGTGAGATTGTTCTAGAAAATTCGAAAAAAATACCAAGTTTTTTTGTCACATTGGTATTTATAACCGCATAACAGTCACATTGAGATTATAAATGAGCCTCGTAATGTGATAGCAATAAAATTTCCCTCAGAATTATTTTCTGACAATTCACCTAGTATGCGATATGGGTTTAACAAAATATCAAAAATACAAATAAGCATTTTAGAGTTCCTGATAATTTTTAGAAATTTTAGTTTCCTCCCATACTGCCATAAAAATACACACTTAGTCCATTTACTCAATGCCTACTTTTGTCGAATTTACAAATATGCAGTTATGGGCAGTAGGGTTAGGATACATATTAGAGTGGTTCAAAAAATCGTTTTTGCTCCACACCGCTCATTCAATTTTAGACCAAATTCTGAGTGTCTTCCCAAAATTTGAGCTCATTTGGATGAAAACTGAGACTGCACAAGCCTTTTAAAGTTTGTATGGGAATTACTATGGGAAAAACAAGCAATTCAATCAATCAGTCATAGTGTTTGCCCATGTGCTCTTGGGGAATTAGACTTATGTTGATTCTGTGAGATACAATAATCAGCTACAACTTTGCCGAAGACCGTTTTTAAATCGGACGCCTCGGTAATTAGTTATTGATTTTGGAATGAGTTGTAAAACTTTGGCTATAATTAATAGGCTGTTTTGCAGGCATCACTGGATATATGCAGTAAAACATAGTAGCCATGATTTGTGCGTGCTATCTTTCGCGCCAGGTGCACCAATGTTGCCTGTTCAGAAATTAAATGAGCACTGCTGAAGAATTTGTGACTGGATATAAATCAATAACTAATTACTGAGACGTCCCATTTGAAAGCGATCTTCGGCAAAGTTGTAGCTGATGAATGTATCTCGCAGTATCAACGTAGCTCTAATCTCCAAGAACACATGGGCAAACACTATTACCGATTGAATGAATTGGTTGCTTTTCTCATAGTAATTCCCATATAAACTTTAAAGGGCTTGTGCCGTCTCAGTTTTCATCCAAATGAGCTCAAATTTTGGGAGGACACTCAGAATTTGGTCTAAAATCGAATGAGCGGTGTGGAGCAAAAACGATTTTTTGAAACCACTCTAATACATATACACCATTCACAAAACAAATAAGCATGTATTGTTTCTGTTTCAGTAAAACACATTTGCATGATAGATCTACATTAATAATATCCTCAGAATTTATCCAGAAAATAAAAGAAACGATTTTATAGCAAGCTCTTTTGCATTTAATTTGACGAGGTTGTTTCAAAGTTGGCCACTAGGGTGCGACTTATTTTTGAAAAGTTCTCAAACCCGAAAATTCATGTGCTCTTCTGATATCAAATCACATAAAAAGAGAAATCGCAAAATTGGAGCCAAAAAGATTAACACATAGAGGTGGCGCAAGCGACTTGAAGGTGAATTTTCAAGACAAATAACTTAAGTGAAATATACATAAGTTTGTTATTTTTCAACCAATTTTAAAATTTTTAGAGTCATTCCTTTTAAAATTAAATTTATGTATAATATGTAGAACGTCAAATTAGTCTAAAATCAAAATAAGTTTTAGTTAAAAGTAGTTTACTCCAAATCGGTCCTCATTTTACCAAAAGTTTAATCTATGTTTGACCATAACTTTATGAATATTCAACCGAAACTCAGTGTGATGGGTTAATTCAGTAGCCATCAATAAAAAGAGGCCTTAAAATGCCAACGCTTTCTATTAAACAATATGTGGTCTTCCGATGCCTAATAATTAATGCGCTCTCGGCTAGGCATTGCATATACAATAAAAAGCATTGTGTAGGTCATCTAGTTTTTTCGAAAGAAGTAACTTCTACGTCCAAGAGTCCTCTCGTGTTGTAAAGATAACGCACTCTATCCAGTGAACAGGGAGCCGTGAGTTCGATTCTCACCGAGAAGACGTGTAACTTTTTCGCGAATTTCACATCAGTTTTTCCAATTGATCCAATTGCAAAGTATATGTAATGTTTAGTTTTACATTGGTTGTTCAATTTGACTAAAGTCTGCAGATCGCAGCAAGCCGGGCGCGCGAATGAAGGTGTTTCAAACTAGCTGTCACGATTTTTCTCATCTCAGCTAAGCTAAGCTAAGCTTAGCTTGAACTGACTACACATATCAATGGTTGCTATTCCGTGATTGACCGAAGTCAGTAAAAATGCACAAAGAAGTTCGGCTGGGATTGGCCATAATCTTCTTCACTGTGCATAATTCAGTGCCTTTATTTATACAGGGTCAATAACGGCGCCGGCCACGTCCTTGCAGTCAAGTGGGAAGGAACGTTAGTACCCTTGCTATTTGGGAGACCGTGTTTGCCTCTGCATCTTAACAAAGGTTACTGGGAGGGATGTTTGTTAATGGGGAGGATCATTGGGACACAGGATTCACTTTGATAAGCGATTAGACCATGATTAATAATTATTTGTGAGATATACACATGCTTATATGTAAATATAATAATTTCATTTGATATGAACAATTTCTATGGAGAGGAAAATTATACCGACACTAGAGGTGACGAGCCACACAAAGTTCTTTGAACAAATACCTAAATGTAGCATTCCTACAGCTGTCAGGACGAAAGAATGTGTTATTACATTCAACTTATTTGAAAAGAATCAAAAATCTCGATTGTCTGGAACATCATAGAACACTCTTATTCTTATGCCGACACTTACAGTGGCGAACCATCCAAAGTTTGTTGAATAAAGTGAACCTTTCAAAAGTCTACACTTGTAGTGTCGAGCCATTCAAAGTTTTTTTTAATTACAAAAATAAAGGTAAAAAGAAAGGAGTGTTTAAAAAAAAAAGTTAAACATAAATAATTCATGAATCAGAGTTTATGTCGACACTCACAGTGACGAACCATTCATAGTTTGTTGAAAAATCATATTTACGTCCCACCGTTATAACGATTAAATGTGCAGTCATATATATTTCATAGATTAGAAATAGTAGCATAAAACGAGCTCCCCAATTGATCCGTCATCCTTAACTGAGCAGCAACAATCCACTTTCAGCTTCACTCGTTTGCTCAGCTATATAAAAGCACTCAGAGAAAATAGGCGCGCGACTCGAGAGGGATACAATTGCTCGGGCTTTCTTGACGCACTGCCTAGGAGCAAGCGTCAAGTTTGAGGGATCAAAAAGAACTAATCGAACGCGGCGCTTTTTCACTTTACTGCCCTCATCACCCTCCCCCGCAGGAGCTAGCGTCAAGCTCAAAAGATTAAACACTACTCACTGTCACGATTTTTCTTGTCTCCACGTTTAATTTAAATTCGGCTGGTGGATTTGAAAGTTGGCTGGAGCAAGAAAAACGTTTTAACGAAGGTTAATAATATTTTTACAATTATACCTATTGCTGAAGTTCCGATTTTATTAATATTGAAAAGTGATTGGTACAGAATATTTTTTGAATTTCACAATGGAATACCAAATCGTTTGATGAAAGTGGAAAACAAAATTCAAATCGTAATTGTTTTAAATGTGAACATTAGTGATTTAATAATTCTGGAAGAAATAGTGAAACTTAAACATTTTTCCATCATTATTGTTGGTACGTAGCAATAAACTACAAACAATTCGAATAATACCAATGATAAATGAGAATGAATGTCACCACTGTATCGTTTTATATCAAAGTTAACTCGAAAAATTCGGTGCGTTCGTTCCGATTGTAATGTAATTTTCAAATGTGTTTTGTAATCGAGGACAGGAGTCGATAAATGTTCATTGCTTATCTACAATTATTTCAAACAACGTTATTGTTTTCAAACTCGTAATTGGACAAATCATTCAAAACAATTTGTAGAAATTTGTGTTATGTCTGAAAAACTTTGTAAATTGCATTCAAATCAGTCCATATCCCTTTCGGAACAAAGCAGCACAATTTTGCTGGACAGACTTTTTAGAAAAGTCTCATTTAGAGCGGGATTCACATATTCTTTCTCTCCGTCTTCAAATATTCATAGTCATTGAGTTATATCAACACCTCATGACGAGTAGAATTCATTCTGGATGTTTTCTACTTAGCGAGAGGAATTAGAACATAAAGGTGTAAAATCGTCTGTCCCGAAAGGGATAAATAACTTAGATCTACCTTTCTAAAGTTGCCATTCTGTATGGGAAATCGAAAAACTTGCAAATGTATTGTCCAATACAGCACACTTTTGAGAACTCCAAATAATATTTAACATTAGTCAATACTGGTGCCGGCCACGTCTTTACGGTCATTGACGAAGGAATATCCGACCAGTAGATTACAACAGAGTTGTAACAGATTTTGTTACTTAGTTAAAGGGTTTTTTTTTCTAACGACATAAGTTATAATATTGGCTGGTTAGTAGTTAGAACAACTAAACAAAACTCCACTTCCCAGGGCATAAAGTATCTTCGTGCCTGCTAGCGATGGGTGACTCACTCACGAATCACTCAAAAGAGTCAACTCTCGAAAATGAGTGAACGAATCACGATTCTTTTCAAAAGAGCATCGATTCATTTTCATCGACAATTTTGGAAGAGGACTTTAATATTTATTAGGAATGATGTTTTCGAGTTGAACTTATCGTAGCCAAACAATTTGGACATGTATGAATATTTAAAGTTGTTGTACGAAAATTTTTCTCATTTAAAAGTTATTATATTTTTCATTTACTAAATGAGTCATCGAATCGATCAAAAGAGTCGATACACTTTTGTGAGTGAGTCACCTACGATTCACTCATAGAATTTGACGATTTTGCCCATTTCTAGTGCCTGCCATACGATATAGACGTAAAATCACATGATTTTTTCGGAGTGTGTATGGCTATAACAGTAGGAATGTATGAGTTTATTCAACAAAGTCATGACAAAGTTCAACATAACTTCTGGTACATATTTCACATAGGATTAAGAAACCCTACCTTTCATTTTACCTGATTTAATCACTCAAAAAAAATACTTACAACTATGCAACTTTTTATCACACATCTTCTCGGTAAGAATCGAATCACGACTCCCAATTCGCTATACAGGGCGCCCTACCGCTACGCTACGAGAGGGCCTATGAGCGCAGAAGTTAACCTGCAGGAGTTAACCTCATGAACTTATGATTTCAACTCCACAATCACGTGATCCTTTTTCGCAATACAATTTGTTGTGATTACTTCACTTTCAGTGTCAGCTCTCTGAATGTTATTTATCCCCCGAATACCTCTCATCGAATGACCCATTTTCACAAAAAGTTTTGGACACTGGTAAAAGTCTCAATTTTATAGATATGATCAGCGGTTCTTTGGGTCTCGGATTTTTGGCAATTTGTGTTCAGTAAAAGTTATCAAGAATCTTCTTTTTGTGATTGCTCATCGTTTGTTCTAGTTCATTACCCTAGCACTGAGTTCGGGGAACGTTCATAAAAACGACATTCAGATAAAAATAACACAATCTGGCGAAGTTTAAAGGAAAAGTTGATGTACTGAAGTATAACATTTCAGAATCCAAAGATGGACGTCATAATGGCATATTGTGTTCCTACTCTCGATTTCTAAGGTACTGAACTGATTATTGATATTCTTTTTGGGCTTTCCGTAAGACGCAATACTTAAATTGAGTTATAAACAATTTTAACTTAGGCTGATACAAATATTAATTTTCTTTTATGTCACCCCCCCCTTCAAAAATCCAATAATTTTGAAGGGGAGAAAAAAAAAGATTCATCATTTTTTGACATCATTTAGGTTTTTCAATTTTTAAAGTAAAAAACAAGTAAAATAATGATCCAGAGGACGATTAAAAAAGTTTAACAACTATCATTAAAAATAAAAATTTCGAAAAAAGAACTTTTTTTTCATTTTTATTTTTTTGTTCCTTATTTATTTTTATCCCCCCCCTCGTACCTTCCAAGTGGTCTCGGACATAAAAGAAATTTAATATTTGTATCAGCCTTATGAACATAAACTAATACTCTTATTTATAAATGCTGTGATACACGATTCATTTAAATACACCCTTCCTTATTTGATGGGCGTTTTTTTTTTCGATTTATATTGACCTTAATATTGATCTAATTTGGCATCGAATGTAATAAAACTACAAAGCATTTTAGCCTTTCTATATTGGCCTGTAATTGTTAAATTTACGGTCTCAATATAAAGTTCACTGTTTTCCTTTGATTTCTTGAGACTGGATGCCAAACCAAAGCGAAGAAAACTATTAACAGTCGATAAATCAAGCTATAAAGACATAGTTTATCGATCTGGTATTTTTTTTTAATTATATCATAAACATGTTACACGTACAATCAAATTTAAGTATAGTGAAATTTGTTCACAACTTAGAGCCTAGCAAGATCCAGCGGAGAATGGTGGAATTGAATATCACCGATTATTTTTTTCCAGTTTGGCATTTTTTTCCAGTTTGGCATTTTTTTTCACTTTACAGAGGTAAGACTACTTTAATACTTATCACGCTACAAACGAATGCAAAATTGGTCAGTTGGCATAGACTTTCAGCTTATAACTATTTGAATGCTCTTATAACATCCAGCTTTCCGTCAGTGAAAATCAAACAACTGCTATTATTTTACTTTATTTAAAAGTTCAGAGTATGATGAAATAGTTACAAGATCACAAAAGGATAATTTCCCTAATTAACTCTCCCTCAGCTACCGTTCACAGTACTTCACCCCCGCTGTATTAGCCTTAATCCAGTTCAGGTAGGACGTCGTCCTCGTATTCACGCTCGGATAGGCACTTGCACAAGCCACTCCATAACTAATCACTCCAATATGATACACTATTCCTGTATTTGGATTAGTATAGAATACCGGTCCACCCGAATCATACTGGCACGTGTCCCTCGCATCCGCGTACGTACAAATCTGGTTCTTTGTAATTTGCGTACTGTTCAACATCTGTCGACAGGTCTCATAGTTGACCACGTTCAAATTGACCTTCCGCAGCACTGACGACGCTGGTGCCCCAAAATCCATTGTTCCCCATCCGACAGCTTCCACCAAATAGTTGTCGAACGTTGTCGTAGACCAATGCCATGGTAGACATACTGATCCAATTCCTGCATTGAAAACTATTTGATCCCGAGTACGTACCATGGCTATGTCATTTGCGGAAGTCTGTGGACGATAACCAGTGTGGATCGTAAAGGTGCTGATCGGAATTAACGCAGAGTAAGGAGTGTCTACTCCGGTAGAAAGATCATGATCACCCACTATCAGAGCGGTGTTGGTAATTTTCTGACCTGTCAGACAATGTGCGGCAGTTAGAGCATGACGGTTCGATACTGAAATCAGAGGAAATCTTAGTTCGCACTCGATCTTAAATATCTAAATTTAAAGTTTACATACTGATTGTAGCCCCGCAGAATACGTTTCTCGCGGACAAACTCACTAACCCAGCCATCATGGGAAACTCGTTTACCAAAGTCGGCATACCGTTCACGATCTTTGTCGTCCTTCGACGACCGCAGTCGCATGATGGGGGATTAGCTACAATTTGACAACGAAACCGACCTCCACTAGAAGTCTTCGGAGATCTCAAACCAACCGTCAATTTGTTGACGGTTGATTGCACGATAAACGTGGACAGCCCACAGTACCGAGTAGCTCCCGCGAGAAGAGCATTACCATTGAGTGAAACTTCAATACGATCCACCAAACAATTTGTACTCTGCAAAGAAGTTTGAATACTTGACGACGAATTTGATATAATTACTGTTGTCTTACACTTGGAAGAATCACGTCATAGCAGTTCATGTAGACATTGTATCCAGTAGGTGCGTTGAACCGCCATCGACAGTTCGTATTGGGTTTGTAGTAGTTTCCATAGCCAGGCGATTGAATGTATAACACTTCACCTTCCTGCAGAGTTCTCACTGTGTCACATTCTGAAAATACACCAAGACTGTCGGCGCTCCACAGCACGCTGTAGACAGTAACTATAGTAATCGAAACTGAAACATCGTAGAGTATTCGTACAGTCAGGAATATGAGTTAAAGTTACATGGAAACGATATATGATACCAACTGCTTAGATAAACGTTCATTTCGCAATAGGCCCCGGGAAGACAGATTTCCTCATGCTGGTGGCAGGGGCAATTCGGCAGAGATATTTTTTTATCTCCAAAAAGGTGATTTAATAGATAATTAAACGTCCGCGAAATGTTAACATCGTGTTACAGTATCTCCTAGATAACGTTAACAATCACATCCGTGGGACGGTTTTACTCTGCATTGGGACAGCATTTTTTAAGATATGATTCCGCCCAATTTGGACACATGTTATAATTGAGGCAAAGTAACTATTATATGACTAAATCTAGCTATATATCTGTTTATATGCCCTAAATATAACATGTGTGTTACTCGGGCGGGTAACCATGACATCACACTTAAATTATTTTACGGATTCCTGTAAAATCTCAAGAGCTGAACAGTTCGGTGAAATAAATTAACGGAGTACGGTAAATTTTTACAGTATTTGGTGAAAAATCACCGGAATCCGTAAAATTTCGACGGAATTACGGTGTTGTATTTCACCGAACTGTTCAGCTGTTGAGATTACGGTGAAATTCACCGTAAGAGCTTAGTGTGTTGAAAGATATTGCACATGTGTTGTGTCTTTTTCAAAGGAATTAGCTGTGTAGCAGAAGTTGCAGAACTAAAATGCAGTTGTTTGTTTTGGCGCCACTTTTATTTTTATTTTATCCATGTGGCTCGATCCAAAACAGGCAACTGCATTTCAGTTCTGCGACCCGAATCGTTTTCGGATTTTTACGCTTGTATAGTACCCAAACGTGGTATTCGGTTTTATGCTATTGGACAAATGTTACCTGATGTGGGCAAACGGTATAACAGAATACAGCTACTTCTTTGAAAAAGGAACAATATTTGTTTACGAAACGCAAGACTGAAAGCCATAACCACAAACATCAATATCACAATCGCACTTCCAAGAAAATTATTTATATCTCATAACTACTATCAAACTGAGAAAGATCCCACTTCTTAAGTATGAAATATGCACTTCAACAGATATCAACTTCTTTGGCAAAGTTATTTTTTTATGATTGTGAGTACGTTTATGAATTTCTTCGTATTTATCGTTTGTAACAGATTATACATTTGGTCGCAATTCTTAGAAAATTCACCAAATAATTTATCGGTTCAATTCATTGGAGTACCGTTCTGTCTCAAATTACTAACAGACTCATATTCCAAACACTTGAGTTTTGTATCGCGATTTGGTTGAAATGTTTCGCTGAAATGTGTCATCCAATTACCAGGAAATGGCAGTAAATTACAATTAAATTTTAACGTCTTCAAATCTATTTTATACCTCGGGAGTAGTGAAGATTCTCTAGTTCGAGGTCAGTAAAACTAGATCAGATAAAATGTTGCTTCATACTTTTAAGTAAATGCAATACTAAGTAAATTTAAATAAACATTTTTATCGGTACACCCAACAGCTAATCGTTAGACTTTGCGAAGAAATTAAAATTTTCACAAATATCAGCTAGTTTATGCCCATGAGATGCATTTGATGCTAGTGATAACCGTTAGTGTTCGGAATATGAGTCAACATAGTAATATATATCAAGCAATTCTGAAGAATTATGGAAAACATCAATTCAAGGACTCATAGACAAATTTCCGGTGCGACATTTATACTTTTTTTTTAAGACTTCAGTTCCAAGTTCCCATTAAGTTTCTAATTCATAACAAAAATTTTGATTATTTAAGAGCTATTTTCTTTCACCAAACAATTTGTAAACGAAATTTAAAGGGGACCACGAAAACCATTTGTGAATAAATGACGATTTCTCTTGATTGATAATTTTTCAGTCGGGAGCCTATTAGAGTGCGAAATACGCAATATTGGATTAGAGAAAAACGAAATGCTTCACTGTTCCGCTAGAGAGACTGCAAACAAGGAGATGAAATGTTCCAATTGGAATCCAAAAATTACTGTCTATGTCATTCCAATCAAGCAGAAGACCTGTCAAGCACTTTTAACGCATGCTGAAAACGGCTCACACAAAAAAATTATCGAAGAATTTTGCTTCTTCTGAACTAGCATATTTTCTGAATACAAAAGTGTCGGTTGCAATTTTCATGTTTGCATAAAGTATGCTTTACTCATTACTTTAGTTTTCCTCACATTCAGTAATTTTGCATTCGTTATCCCAACCTGTGTAAACTCAACACATGAAGCATGTGAGCCACTTTAAGCGTGGGGTATAATATTGGCAATGCTGCGTGATGGCATAGTTGCTAGCTGATTTATGTTCAAAAAGAACAGATTTCGTCACTTTGTTCTTTAGTCTCTTTAGTTTGACACTATTCGCGGAATTCTCTTGAATCTCTTTTACTTACTTTGTTTATTTGGTAGGCTCGCGCGTCAAAGGATATAAATTATACATCATAAACTTCTCTTGAATCTATCTGCAGGGTTTTCTAACGTTCAAAGCCATGGGTAAGACAAACGTTGATAAATATTTTGTGCTAAAAAATATGTTAACTCCATGAAATCCTAGGCTGGAAATTGAAAATTACTATATTTAAGGGGCTCAAACGCAAAGGGTGTCAGCGTTAACAGTAGACTAGGAAAGCTTTTCGTCTTTACTGGACAGATAACGAATGAGTGCCTTAACCTTTCGGCTGTCGCGCAAATTTTTGTAACGCGAGTAGTCGCGCGTTGTACTTTGTACAACATCCTTGGATTTGCGAATATCTTAGGAGCCTGACCACTTAGAAAGATGGCGTCTTCGGCAAAATTGTTCAGTAACTCAAGGGCTATCATTATGTTAGCCAAGAAATTCGAGATTTCACCACCTTGCGGCGCTAGTGAGCATGAAACTTTTGTTTTGTGGATATCTCACGAGTGTCATCACTTAAAGAGATGGCATCTTCGGCAGAGTTGTACAGTAGCGCAAATGCTTTCTTTGTTCAATTCTTAAAAATCGAGACTGGCTAAAATAGCGATAGCTCTTAAGCTACTGAACAACCTTGCCGAAAACGCTATCTTTCTAAGTGGTCAGGTTCCTGAGAAATATGCAAAAAAAAAGTTTCATGCTCACTAGCGCCAACTAGAGGAAAAAACTTAGAATCCACTAGCTCGAACAGTGATAGTCCTTAACCTCATGAACAACTTTGCCGAAGACGACATCCTTCTAAGTGGTTAGGATCGTAACATATCTGCAAAACAAAAGTAAATGTTACATGCCCACTAGTGCCACCTAGCGGTCATATTCCGAATTAAATGAGGTACCATCAGATAGCGCTCCACCTCCAGAACAACTTTACTGAAGACCCCAAGTTTCGAAATTATCTGGATTTTGAGATGTACCGATTTCAAATTGTGATCTACTCGAACCGTATATAGTGCGTTCATTATTATGTGACTTCTATGTGCAGTTGTTGAAATTACCACATTATTTAGGGCCATTCTGTAAACAAAAACTGTCGAGTATTGTACTAAAAAAGATTCTTGAGGAATACATTTTGGTTCGGTGTCGATAGATAACTTTGTTGCAAAATGATAGCATATAAATTACAACTGTTGTACAAAGTACAAACAACGCGACAGCCCGAACGTTAACAATAGGAAAGAAGTCTCTATCGCCTAAAAAAGAGACATAATAGAAACCAAAACGAGGCCGAATAGATATCAAATAGGGACCAAGAAAACGAAACGAAACGTAATAGGAGCCTGGAGGTAAGAGTTTGACAACACGACAAGTAATACAGGATTTATATAAGATTTCTAACTAGAGATTTCTCTGAAGCAATTACCTTCAGCAGTTGCTCCAGACATTCCTTTTAAGATTTCTATATAATTTTCTAGATTTTTTTTAAGAATGTTTCAGTAAAAGTAGCCTTTAGTAAATACTATGTAGGTTTTGAACTCATCCCTAATAAACAAGGATCACTGAAAGAACTACTGGACTTTCGAGGAAGTTTTAGAAGATGTCATAGATAATTTGCTGAGATAACTGAAAAATCGAATAGTATTCCGCAGGATTTTCTAAACAAATTTCTCGAAAATATTGGACAGAATCTCTGAAGAAGTTTGTGCAGGCATGATCGGAGGAATTGTTAGAAAAATTGTTGTAGTATTAGCTGGGGTAATAACTTAAACAAGCTTTTAAAGATCGCATGAGAATTACTTGAGAAACGTTTTAGGAAATGTTTGGAAAAACTGCAACAGTAATACTTGGATTAAATGCTAAAGAAATTCCAAGATTTGTTTGAAGAACCCTTCAAGGAATGTTGTGTATCTGGGAGGAAACGTACATGATGAACTGGCGGAGGAATTCTTGCAAGGCTTCTTAAAAAAAACCTAAGCTATTTTTTTCAAAACTGTAGAATCGTCATGGATTTCCTCGTGAGGAATTCCTTTAAGCATTCTATTCTATTCTCTGGTAATGTATTCTATTCTATTCTAGTGCATGCACAGCTTATAATGAAACGCATCCTGGAAATATCAGCGTTTTCTCTGCTATTTTCTTGTCAGTATTAATATTTGCACTTATCATGAGTTATATGACACAAATATTAAAATGGCCAAGCCCACTGTGAGTTGAAGATAATCTAAAAAATAACGAAAATCAGATTATTCACTCGTGATTGACGAGATTTTTTGAATTTGGTACCAGAAGAAATTGGGAAGGTTATTGGCGCCGTTTATTTTTTGGGAAATAGGAATTTGCGTTGGGAGTTACTAGCGAAGCTAAGAAAATTAAATCAAACTCCAATGGGTCCGAATATCTTTTTATTAGGATAAGATACAGGTAATCCTTCCTTGTATTCGGATTCTAAAGCCTAGGCTTAAGCGCCTTTACTCGCACACTGTTCTAAGACAATTAGTATTGAAATCTCTACAAGAAATTTTGGAGCGATCCTTTTAGGAGATCCTGAAAATATTTTAAATAAAATCATTCTGATAATTCCTGAAGCTTTCCTCGTGCATCTGAGACGAAATTCTTAAGGCTCTTCATAGCTGAACCTGTTATAGCCTCTTAATGTTTCTATGGTGCCTGTACAATTTTACATCAGGATTCAAAACAAGCAGATTAAGAATAAAAGAGACATTACAGGCCATTTTGTTTTTTTTTTTTATAAAAATTTTAAAGACCTTCTAACAAAACGGAGACTTATTTAAAGAAATGCATTAAAATAGAGACCAAGTGTCTAAAAAGACACCTGTAATTACTTCATCTTCTTCTTCTTCTTCTTCTTCTTCTTCTTCTTCTTCTTGGCATTAACGTCCTCACTGGGACAGAGCCTGCTTCTCAGCTTAGTGTTCTTATGAGCACTTCCACGGTTATTAACTGAGAGCTTTCTTTGCCAAAGTTGCCATTTTCGTATTCGTATCTCGTGTGGCAGGCACGATGATACTTTATGCCCAGGGAAGTCAAGGAAATTTCCATCACGAAAAGATCCTGGACCGACCGGGAATCGAACCCAGACACCTTCAACATGGCTTTGCTTTGTAGCCGCGGACTCTAAACACCCGGCTAAGAAGGCCCCAATTACTTCAACAATTCTTTAAAAAAATCGTATGGCCGTAGATATATTGGTTCATTCAGAAATGCCATAGAGGATTGCTCCATTTGTTTACTTACGGTTAAAGAAGTTTCTTGTAACAATTCTTACAGTTAGTTTCTTAAGATTTTCACTATAAATATCCTCAATAATTCTTCAAAATAATCAGAACTTTTTGGGGGTCATGCACAAATCACGTCACGCTTTAATAGGCATAAGAAAACCATGAAAACCCTTATCTTGTCTTCCAAGCTAGTGCGATAAATGCGATGCTAATCGAGTTTGTATGTATATTGAACAGATGATAAATAGTTTTACATATTTTGCAAACTTTCTGTTGATTCTGTTTTTGTTGAATCGTAGGTAGGACAATCCTTTGACTGTCCTACCCAGGTGCTTTTGTACGTAGTACATGTCCTACCTGTCCGACCCACTTTCCGCGCCACTGTGTTGTAATGAACCTTAGAAGATTTATGCGAAATTCTTGGAGAATATTTGAGAATGTTTCCAAGGCTTGCAGACTAAATATTCAACAAATTCCTTCAAAGGCCGTAAGTTGTCTTCTTAGCAAGTATCTTGAAATATTCATAGGACAACTAACCTATCTTTGAAAAATTTCTTGGCGAAAACATTGCGGATTTGGTGAAATCCTTTGGGATACATAGGAAACTCATTCAAATTTTTCAAACTGCTAGATTTTGGGTTGAATTTTGGTGAGATGCTCTTTCAGAAGGTGTTTATCGGACCGTTATAAATATGTTTGATATACTTCTGGGTAGATTATTAATAAACTTAGTAGAGAATCACAGCTAATTTTGCATTTTCTATGGATTATGAACGTGAGTTTTGGGGTGGCTCTCGAATCAAGAGTGTATCAGAGAAGCCCAAGCATAGGTTTTTAATTTTTTTTGGTCCATCGGTGGCGGTTCCCGTCTCCGTTTGTGTGCGATATGTTTGTAATTTTTAAATTTCTTGGATAAAACTCAACCGGTTTGTATGATTTTCTCAAAGAAACTCCATATCACCTGGCATTGCATAGCCCACATTCAATTTTTTGGATAAGTCATCTAAAAACAAAATGGCAGCCAAAGAAATTTCATATGGAAAGTGTCGATCCCCCAAGGGATATCGAAACATCTTTTAAAACGGATAACCTATGGTCAGTATCTAAACGGATTTAAAAACTTGAAAGCTTTTGAGAAAAAAAGGACAAAAATATTGAGAAACGAAAAGTTATCACGATTTTAATATTTTATTAGGCTAGAAAATTAGACTGCCGGTAGAGGGGTTAACTACGTTAGGGGTCGGGCATATTTAAAATTTCTAACGCACCACACAATTTATTTTATTTTTCATAGAGAATAGCTTACCATGGGCAGAAGAGGTTCAAAAATCCTAAAAAAATGGACAACACCCAAGAAGCTTCCAAAGCTCTTGGAAGAAAGCTTTTCAATCTTATGAAACAAAACTTTGCAATCTTCTAGAAGCAACCTTTCCAAACTTCTGGAAGGAAACTTTCCAAGCTTTTGCACTTATGCTTCTCAAGCTTATAGAAAGAATTTTGCGAAACTCATAGATGATTCTGGACGGATGTCTTCCAGCTTCTGGATGGAAGTTATTCACACTTCTGAACGAGAAGCTTGGAATTCTGAAAAGAACCTTTTCAAACTTCAGAAAGGAACCTTTTCAAGCTTCTATAAAAAAAATTCCAAGTTTCAGGAAAATGATTTACAAGCTTCTGAGCGAATGCTTTTCAAGCTTATGGAAGGAATCTGTCGAAGCAAGATGGTAGTTTTGTCGTGCTATTGGGCGAAAGCCTTCCATGCTTCTCAATGGAAGTTTTCTAATATTTAGCTCGGGAAGCTTCCATTCAGAAGCTTTGAACGAGCTTCTGAACGAAATGGGAGCGTTTTCAAGCTCCTGTGCAAAAAAATATCCCAAGCATCGAGATGATAAATTCCCAAGATTTTTGACAAAATCATTTCATGGTTCTGGGAACGAGTTGGATTTTTGTATCAATTTAGAATAAATTGCAAATATAAATTTAGTTGAAAATTATGTTCACTTCATAAACCACTTAGAAAGAATTCATAACTGTAACAAAAGTTTCCAGAGTAGAAATTATTTGATAATTATGATTATCTGCAAAAATAAAATAAATTCGATCCATCTTTATGAGTAGGGCCTAAACTACAACAGTTAAATTATTCGTTTTTTAATTTATTTTACTATTATTTTAATGCAAAAGTATAGAACAACGTTTTGTGTTAAATGCCAAACACTTTATTCATATTCAGAACACCCTGATTAAAATTTCAACCACTGCGAAAAGATAGTTTCCAAATGTAGAATTTCGTAATTAAACTCATCTGAGATGATTTTTCCTGGCTTCGGACTAGAGAATCATTACAATTTTCAGAGTATTAAATTGATTTGAACACATAAAACTTGAGTTGCAATTGACTGTCATTTCCTGTTGATTCGATGACATATTTCACCGACACATGTCAACCAAATGGCCTTGCCTGTTCAGAATTTGAGTCAAACGGTACACAGCAGGCTGGTAATATCAACCCAACTTTTCTGGAGCAGTTGAGAATGCCGCTAATTACTTTCCGATATATTCTCGATGTAGGATGTCCTTTCCATGCTTCTTAACAAATGCTTTCAATGCTTCTCGATGGATGCTTCTCAAGCCTATCTATGGATGGAAGCTATCCAAGTTTTTCGATTGAAGCTTTTCTGGCTCGCTAATATATTTTTTTTTCTAAGTTCTCAAAGAAGCATTTTAAACTTTTGAACGGAAGTTTTCCACGCTTCTGTTAGGAGGCATTCCGATTTTATAGAAGACAAAGCTCCAATATGAAAGGTTCTCGAATTTGTTTGATCAGACAAAGCTGATAATCATGAAATTTTTCAATCCAAGAAATAGAATGCAATTCAAGAAATAGAATGCAGATTGGAGAAACCGATGATATCATCAACATAGGGAGAAATATCGAGATGTAGGTTTGTACCAGCCAACATATTCAGGCGTCGTTAACAAATTACGTAATGCTGGAAGGGAGAGGGTAGGCTTAAGCTTTACGATCTACACAAAATATTAAAACTTTTCAAACAAAAAGCTTTACGAAGGAAGGGAGGTGGCCAAAACTTTCCAATTTTAGCGTTATGTAATAAATGGATGCTTCCTTAGCATATCAGTCATAGACTCGACTTCAAGTCTATCACTGGATACTCAAAAGATACGTGGCACCTGTCCATATTTCCACATTGGCCAAATATACTGATATAAATGTTTTTTACGCAGATAACACCTAAGATATGTGTAAACAAACAGTTTTTCTGTATCATCTACATTATCTTCATATGAACAGTAAGGAAGGTTTATAGCGCTAAATAAAAACAGGCGTCTTTCAAACACAAAAATGCTATAGTGGCGATTCTCTGTACTGAACAGCGCAATATTGTGAAGATCCGTAATGCAACTTATCTGCAGCATAATTCGAAAACAAGGTCCTCAAACAATCAGTCCAATGTCCTCCACCAAGCACTTGTACATAAGCAAAGATATCCATCTCTCCGTCAGATCAACGGATCGCATTATACACCGTGACTGAGTCTGGAGAGCAGTAAATACCGCTGAAAATAAGCTATCTTGGAGCGTACTGTTTGAACAACTGTCCATCAATATTCGCAATAGGTTTATCATTTAAATTCGATAAGAAGCGGTTTGCCAATCGAAATTAGTAACTGAACTATCTGGTTGATGGTCAAAAAAATGTGGTGGCTTTTAAAGTTGATTGGTTTTTTGGTGTTATTTGATTTGGGGCATGGGCAAAATTACGCCGGTTTGTGATTACACATACAGTTACAGCAGTACTCAGTGGGCTACATCCAATCACCCAAGTGGAGTAACTTCTACGCCCCTGGAACGAACTGCCGGTTCACGATTCAGGCTCCACCGAGGACACTATCTCTATGCTCAGTGCTATGATATGTATCTGCCTGCGACCTACGGGTGCTACTACGACAAGCTGTTAGTGTCTTTGACCGGAGATTCCACCCTAAGTGGATCTCAAATTTACTGTGGATCGACTCCGTTCGACGTCGCTTCAAATGGAAATAAACTGGTGGTAGCACTTCAGACGTCTCAATCCATGAATGGGGGTGGACGCTTCCGATGTCAAATCACTGCCATTCCGGTAAAGTGCAACTGTGGTAGTCGAAAGACGGTGAGTTTTTGAATTATTGTGAGATTTGAGCTCGTAGTTCAATAATCTAATTTTCCACGTAGCCACTGATAGTGGGAGGGCAACGCACTCAAGCAAATGAGTTTCCAATGATGTCTGCTATTATCGACTTATCATCCAAGTCACTTGTGTGTGGAGCTACAGTCAGTAAGTAAGCTTAATGGTTTCCATTTGAGAATTGAGTCAAAAATTGTTTTCTGATCAACAGTTACCAATCGGCATGGTCTAACGGCTGCGCACTGTATCGTTGGAAGATCGATCACCAACAGTGCACTGCTAGTAGGAGATCAGAACATGAATTCCGGCTCAGATACTCCTTATGCCAAACTGATGAGGATTTCAACCTTCACTGTTCACGGTCAGTACAGCGCCAGTACTAAGACTAATGACATTGCCTTAGTTCGGACGGTGGATGAAATCATCTTCGATGCTGGAGTCAGTCGAGCTTGCCTCCCATACATCTACGCTGGAGCGACATTCAACAACGTCTACCTAGAAGCCCTCGGATGGGGAACGTTGGACTTTGGTGGTCCTCAGGCAACAGAGCTTCAGAAGGCAAGCCTCCAAGTAATGAATCTACAACCTGTCGCAGTCAACTGTGGGTATGAATTCGGTTCAAGACAGCCAAATCTGTACTTATACTCCCGGAAAGGACAGTTGCCAATATGATTCCGGTGGTCCATTGCTTTACACTGACCCATCCGGCGGAACCGTCTACGCCATCGGCGTCATCAATTATGGCATCACGTGCGCTTCCAAGTACCCCAGCGTGAGTGCCCGGGTCGCTTCCTATCTCAGCTGGATCGAAACCAACACCGGGTACGACTTCTGCGAGAAAGTGTAATAAAAATGCACATTCTACACAGCCGAGAAACGAAAATAAAAAAACACAAGAAATAAAACACGACAACGGAAATAAAAAGCATTTGCTGTGTTAAAAGTGCTTTTAAAAATAATTAATTGTTGGCATTCATTTGCGATTCCTTTCACACTGCCGGCCCACAAGAGACCGACACCAACCGGGAACCGAGTCAACCAGTGAACGACCATCACCACCCAACAGCACGGTAGAATACCCGTTCTGGTGATAAGAACGAAGTGAGCGTAACATGGCCTGGGTTGGGTTCGTTTGTGTTTTTGGTCGTGTGCACTAGCTTTAGAACAAACGTCTTGTGCCACTGCTGCGCCATTGCACTGAATGCTCTATAGCTTCAGCACGGTGTGTCTAAGACCGTGTTAACTAAAAAATGATAATCAATCCTGCACCCACCATTCGAGAGATATATTAACCTAGCATCTTCTCTACGAATTCGAAAAAAAATCCATCGAGGGAATTGAAAATTGTAGTAATCTGAAGATTGTGAACCATACATAAAACGCCTAAATGCATGCAATTTCTCTTGAAATAAGCACGTTATTCAACAATAAATGGTTTAATGAGCAAAAACTATTCTTGTAATGCTATACGTATTGCCACACCTTCAAAAACTGTGAATATTTCTATGCAAAACTGACCATAATAAAATAAAATAGTTTAAAGTCATCGTTAGACATATGGTCGCCGTTAAGTCAGAGTGGACCAAGTACAAAACTTGGGAAAATTGGATTATTCTCTCATTAGATGCGAAATTACCTTACCTCCGTTACACTTTGATCAGATTTGAAGAATGTTGTAAACTGCGAGAGATATGTAGTAAATTTACTTTGGATGATCAACAAAAACCGATAAAAGTGTGCAGTCAGAATGGACCAAGTGCTTATTACCAAAACAGCGAAAATCATCAGCGCGCTGAGAATGTGAGGAAATGAAAAACATTTCAGGAGATTTGCTGATATTCTGACATCGAATCATTCTTCTACTTCATCCATCAATAGAAATTTATGAATATTACTTAATTCCATGCATTTGAATGTGATTTTTGATCATTTACCATATTTGGATGGTTGGTCAGAAATTGCAACAAATTCTGTGCAGACAGAGCGGACCAAGTGTTTGAAAAGTAATAACATGATTGATTACTGCATTTTTTTGAGTCAATTTCAGAGTCCGATAGAAGTTTACGGTGTTCTATGGTGTATGTATGGCATGTCTAGGACCGCTTATCGAGCCAGCAAATTTTGGTCGGTACTCAAATTTTCACTTGGTCCGCTCTGACTGAACGCATATTTGAATATTTCTGGTCTTCAATGCCCTGACTCTGCGAAACCTTAATTTTCAAGCTATCGTTATGCCACTGATTTTGTACTTACTATATCGATTATTTAAGATTTACGATACTGGTGTCGGAGGGTCCTGATAATCTGTTTATCTTAGGATATGTACCCAATTTGACCATGCAAGCATTAAATGATTGTTATTTCCAGAAAATGTTCAGTCAGAGTGGACAAGTACACATAGTCACTCAAAAATCGTCCTATTAGAGGTTTAATTATGATTTTCATGATATCACTTCACATTATACTGTTGGAAGTAACATAAAGGCGTGTAGAAAATATGAACCAAAATTTAACAAGTTCAAAAATTACAGAGCGTGTAGACTTTAAACCCGTTTTTCTGCGTAATATCAAAAATGTCACTTGGTCCCTCTGACTTAACGCCGACCATATATAAACTAGAAAACATTGAATGTCTGTGATGCATAGAAGAATTAAGCATCCCTTGAAGGAAATGCTATTCCTACCGACTTGATCAAATTCACCCAAGTGATCATTTGCCCCCGGATTACGGTAGTGAATTTCCTCAAAACAGAAAACCAACTTTAGAATATATGAAAATATAGATCTATTTAAAATGAATCTTCATGCAAATTTATCACTGCAATCGATAGATAAGTACAATAGAATTAAAATGTTTGAAACAAGACTTTGAAGCTACTAAAAATCAACAAAAAATAACTTACTCAAAGTATTATTTACATGTTTCCGACCTTAAAACGCAAAGTACTTTGTGTAGTTAATTATATTAATCAGTACTTGTTTGAAAAATGTTAGATCTGAATGTTTCCTTTGAGAAACAATATGTTTTTGAAACCATGTCAATGTTTCCTTGGATAAAAAATTGTATTGTCACTGCCGCACAAACCGGATCGCGCCCAGTGAGACTTGCGACGCGACTCAACTCGCCCATTCTGAAAACAGTTTTTAGGTATGGTTCTGGCATTCTTACGATGTTTATGAACACAGCGCACAATTCAATATTATTTGCGATGCTTGGAGATTTAAAAAAAAAATGTTATCCTTTTTTCTGCGGATCCATTTTGACTTTAGTTTTTGAACAATTTGTGATATTTTTCAAATTTTCGACTTGTGCATCAAACCATATCAAATGCTTGAAAACGGCAAGAAATTATATTAGAATCAGTTGATCAAGTGCATAGGAACTCTTTTGAATTCGAATTAATGAGAATACGCATCACAACTATTTGTCAGTGAGTAAAACGTAAATCATTATATGGCAGTCATGAGAAAATGCTACTTTCATTTGTACTCTGAAGTTGCAACAATGAGTGTTCTTTATGAGAGGTACCCAATACAAACCCTAAAACACATCGAATACTTTCATAGAATATAATTAACAAAAGCTTTCAAATTTATTTTTTAAGATGATAATAGTGGATTATCGGAAATTTGTTGTATTCAAACAACTTTACATCAATATTCTTAAAAATAGTTCGCTTAAATTTGTGTCGTGCTTGGACAGGTCGATTTCCAAGTTTTTTGAGGAAAAAAAAATTTTAATCTAAAGATGTCCGTGAACTGCTATATTTTCAACTAAAAATTATAATCCGCAAATTCTATCATTCAAGAAATCTACAAAAGGGAGATGCTATTGTTGCTGCACATCTGGAATCTCAAAACATGAGACTCTCGCCATAACAATAGCATTTGTTATTCCTATCAGAAATGTTTTGAATTTTCAGAAGTAAATGATTACATGCACCCCCGGTTAATTTGATTGTACTCATACAAACACCATCGGGGTTCATTTTTAATTTGAACTTCTAGTCACCCTACGAAAACAGAAATTGTGCTTATGGTTACCCTTTGGCTGTTTTGTTTTGATTCTGGGTTTCCGTTCCACAAGCCGAACATTCACTTTACTTGCTCTATGTGCTTTTAATTACTTTTAATTAAGAGTTTGAACCATTTTTAATCTGAACAATTTAGCGGGGTACAAACTAAAAGTGTTCAGTTAAATTGTGGTCAAACCAACGGGTTCCGATAAATCTAATACCGTTTCCGGATTATCAATCCTCAGAGATATAGAGAGTGAAAACGTGAAACGCATCGTGGGTTCAAATCCTATTCAAGTAAGAGACTTTAACTCCAAGTATCATAAACATCGATTGAGATATGGAAAAGTTATAGTACTTGTTGTTTTTCAACGAGAATATTGCCGACTCTTGCCTCACGGTGGGGCAAAGTTTCTTTTAAGTCAATCAATTTTGGAACGTTACAACTAAAAATGGGGTAAATATTTGACACAAGTTTGTTCACCCAAACGATAGCCAATTGTTGAACATTCACTGCATGGTATTTATTTTGTTTCAACTGCTATTGCTTTAATAGAACATGGATTATACCACTAAGGTCGAACTTTTGCCCCACCCTGTGTTGGGTGTATATCACTGCGACCATTGTTTGTTATAAAGAATCGATATTTGTGTTTTAGCCAGCGAATTTTTGCCCCACACTAGATTCGAACTCTTGCCCCACCGGTGGGGCAAAAGTTCGTTTAAGTCAATCAAGTTTGAAACTGTTACAACTAAAATTGGTAAATATTTTGACACAAGTTTGTTCAGCAAAATGATAGCCAATATGTTGAACATTCACTGCATGTATTTATTTTGTTTCAACTGCTATTTAATTGGAAACTTGGATTTTACCACTAAGGTCGAACTTTTGCCCCACCCTGTTTGACCTATATGATACCACCACCCTATTTTAATGTAATAACCATATTTAGTGATTGATTACTATGATATTATCTCAACTCATGATTTCGGATTTTCAAATGGGGAATAATATGTCGTATAAACCGAACTACTTTTAATGGAGCTAAAGACATCATAGGGCTGTAGAAACCCTTGATCTAGATACTTTAATCTCACAGCAAAAAGTGCAACGCAGTTACACAGAAGGTGTTCAGAGGTTTCTGTATCCTCACTACAAAAGCGAAAATATCATCTTCAATCCTCTTGATTAGTCGTAAATGATATTTAACTAAAGAATGTCCTGTAATTAGTCATGTGTATGCACACAAATTATTTTTGATAGGGCGAAAAGTCTTTGTGTATTTGATTTATTGGGTATAATGAACTTTTTAGATTTTCGGGCTTCAACAGTTTTATTCCAATTGGTATTTACATGGCTTTCTTTCCAGTTCCTGAGTTCCATTCTAATGGAGCATGGTGAGACTCCTCAGAAAGGCTCTGGCCCTTGTAAATATTCAGATGATCCAACTCTTGCCAGTTCATCTGTTTTTCATTTCCTTCTATTCCCTGATGCCTAGGCACCCAGTAAAGAACTATAGTATTGTTGACTGACAATTTTGAAGTAAGAGAGTACATTCCCAGACCAACTTTGAAGTACATGCGTATGCTTTCAATGCAGCGAGCGCTGCTTGGCTATCAGAAAAAATGCATATATTGAAATGCTTGTACATATTTTCTTTTTCAACACCTTACTTTACAGCTTGGCTGTGGTATTGCTTGGAGATGCATTTGAAGTACCTGTTTAATTGATTCCTCTAGTTATTGGTGGTCTATCTTATTTCTAAGATTTTTTCATGACCGCAACAGAAACAACGGAAACGCCTATCAATTTTGCAAATTTTATGATTTTCTATCGAGTCAAAAATACTTTTATGTAGTGAAGCTCTTGGAATAGTGGAAAACCACTAATTGAACTTTAACACTTCACTTTCGCAAAAAAAAAAAAGAATATGTGCTAAAATCACTAGTAAGGCGAGCAAATACCTTTAAACTCTAATATGTTGCTTATCTTGTCAGATAGGCCTATTTCGTCTGCGACTTACAGACTTATTCAGTGTCGAACACTCCGGTATTATGTTCTGTTCTGTACTGAGAGATCTCCCAATACAAATAAATGCATGCTCTATTTAAAAAATACACCAAATCAAACTCATCTAGATCAACACCTTTGTTTGTAATTTTCACACACGCTGAAAAATCTATTCTGTGCTGATTTGTGCTTCATTTTCAAAAATGTCATGTCACATTTAGATGAGGCTTCATATTGCGTATTATCTTAATGTGTCATTTACTTGGCAGAAAAAACAAAGGAGCAAAGGCCCAGAAAAGCTTGATTTTGTGCAAATCGTACTGATCTTTGTGAAATTTCGTTTAGACATGTGGGCTCATTTATGGCAACACATCGTTGATTTTATTGGAATTATAAAATATCCGAATTGTTTTCAGACGTGGAAGACAAAGTAACCCATCCAAACATTTTATTTGTGATTTTATTGAGAATATATGGATGACAGCTGCAGAACATAGCATGATTTAAATTTCCATAGGTTTTTACTTATTCTTCATTTATCATTTGCTCGTGTTCTGTTCTACAACCTTACAATAAAAAAAGGTTCAAAATTTCATTTAACTTTCTGTTTATGCAAAACTCAAACCTATCTGTTTTAATGGTATATTAAGAGATTCATTTCTAAAACATAGGGTAAATCGCCAAATTTTGAACGGTCTAATTTCTCGCCAAATTTTGAACAGACTGTACAGCAACTAGCGATGCTAGGTTGCATATATGAAATATTATAATAAAAATGTGTTATCAAAAATGCGTTAACTAAAAAACTTCAGAAGTTGTTCTTAAACATTTAATCTCTGTAGTTTGGCTTTCCTTTGATAAAATGTTTTCATATTTTCAGAAAATTCACTCAGATGAGATTTCGATTTTCCAACTGTCAATCTTGTAGACAAAAATTTTCGTCGATTGAATTAAAATATGATTACATAGTCAATTCTCCATAATTCGATATTGAAGGGACCATCGAGTTAGGAAAGACTCGATACGAACACAAAACCAGTGCAAATGCAGTATCGAGATGAAAACCAACTTTCACTATGATTCTCTAACTCGTTATCCAGCTACGGAATATCAATTAACCTTCCAGTCGTCGCGTGGTTGACCAGCGTCAGAACCACCACGCTGATGTTGTGATCGAAAAGCGAGGTTTTTTCACCACTGTTGTACAAAATACAACAGCGCGACGACTGAAGTGTTAAGAAGAGATGACTGTACAATTTCACAAAGATGGTGCTGAGATATCACATCTGTCGAATGGTGAATATAGACCTGAAGATTATTTAAAATCTTCAAATTAGTATAACTCTCATCCCTCGATGAAACGTTTTTCAAACTCACGGAGAAGATGCTAGTATATCCAACCTTTTGAATGATTGGTGCAGATTTGATGGTATTGTTTTCGTTAACAACGATACTAAAGACACCGTGTACAGTGGGAGCGTACGCGGAGTGCAAATGTGTTGTTTACTGTAAGTTTTTATTGCGTTATCAATCTGGTAGCACCAGTCAGCGAACATTGTTGTACGTGGTATGCCATGAACAATTAGGACAGTGGGATTTTAGTCCACCAGAAAATTGGCTTTTATTGCAGGATTTTGGGATACACTTTAAACTCTTTTTACGTACGTTATTTGCACGACGGCTCGTTTTACGACCATTTTTTATGACCGAAATTCAGATTAACTACTGTTTCAATGAACAATCCATACTATGACAAAAATTATGTCAAAATTAGTTACAAATAACTAATTTTGTTTTATTTTTGTTAGAAGCCCTCTGAGTTGGTTGAGGGAGTTTTTACACAATTGAAACAAAATCAGTTATAATAACAAAGGCTCTTCGAAATTTGTTTTAATTATAATCATAACTATAACACAAGTCGAAACAAAGTATCTGAGAGAGGTTGCTTGTACATGGTCAGTTTTATTGCATGATAGGAAAATAATAAATTTTGTTATAAATCAGTTCTGAATGATAACACAATGAGTTAAATCTTTGTTTATCTTATAACATAATGAGTTATATTTTTGTTTAAATTATAACATATTTTGTTTAATTTAGAGGAAATTTTGTTATAATTTTTTGTTTTTTTAACTTCCCATCAGCCAAAATTACAGTACATACAGCACATTACAAAAAACATCCTGTCTAAGTAAACAAACTCTGTAATAATTTAGTTGTAATCCACTGACGGGCAGGAAGGTCGTACGAAGTGAAACAACGTATTTCATAGCTGGTAACACTATTCGCAAAATCATGAATTAATCGCAATAAAATGAGATGCCATGTCTGTAGGTTGAATGTCATGGTAAATTAAGCAAAATGCAGCAACACTTACCAAAAGAGGGAAGGGGATTATGACTAAACCTATAAAACGTGTGAATATGATGGATTTTTCAAGTCGAGTCTAGTACACGACACCAGTTGTGGTCAAAATACGCATATCAGTCATAGGTACAAACTTCAAAATTGTGCCGCGATTCTAAACAGAGGATCCACGGACCCCCCACCCACTGAAAATCACGCTGAAACGACTACCTTACATCGAGTCGTTTTCTGTGTGTACCAAGGTTGATAAAAACTGGAGCCACTGTTTCTCAATCTTGCTACACACAGAAAAACCACTCGCTGTAAGGTAGTAGTTTCAGCAGGCTTTTTCAGATGATCGGGGTCCCGCAGAACCCTGTTGAGAATCGCGGGTTTTAGGTATTCCACTAAACAGCTCAAATATTTATTATCACTAAGCTGAAAAGTTTTAATTTTCTAGGGGGTGTTGGTTTTCTGCAACTTTTTGTTGTTGACATTTTAAAGCAAGGATTCCCCGAGAAATTTCTGCAAGGAATAGTCCAGATACCTGTATGCCAGGAAACTAAAACGTTTTCAAGAATTTCTTCGAAAACTTCTTTAAAATGTCAACAACAAAAAGTTGTACCCACAACCTGCCACCCCTCATCAAAAAAATAAAATTGAGCTAAGCATTCATCAAGGTTAGGGAATTTAGCGATCGAATAGATCAAGTTACGCTTATTATGACTATGCCCATGATATCAATGTTATCCAAGAGTTAAATCAAGTTTTCAAAAGAAAGCTATTTTTCAGTGCAATATGAATTCTTTCTAATTACAGTCCAACGTAACTTACAAATATCATTCAAAACTTCTTTGTGCCTTTAGTAATAACAAATACTCATCATCTCATTATTCAAACCTCATTCGCTTCCATTGTTCCACTGTGTCAATTCAACAAGGAACAATCCTCGGTCTCCCACCACAGAACCATGTTGGTAAAGAAAATCGCTTGGGCATCGTAAATAGCCTCCAAAGTCCAAACCACCGTACATCCACCAGCGAATTCTCTTGGCTTCCGCATCACGAAATTTCCCGCCAATTCATTGGTTCCCTGATCATTGTTGTCGTCGGTAATGTCAGCGGCAGCTGAGTTTAATATTTATTCCCAACCACCGACGAAAAACGGTCACACAAGTAACCCATTCCTTGTTGTCCGTTGGAAAAATGAAATACCCAGAAGCGCAGGGCCATCCAGCTCCCATCTATTGTGAATTTATTTAACATACCATTAAAAAGAAAGGCCTTTCAGCAACAACGGTTAGCCAAATTTGGGTCATCACTAGGCATTGCATGCGAACTTCCTTGTTGTTGAGTGTAAAGTTGCCTTTTGTTTGTCTCACGCCTTTTTCCACTACGTGCTGGGCTTCGAATCTTCTGGGAACGCTTAGGATGGGCGTCAGAGAGTCATAAATTTTCTACATGCACACGATTTACGCCTCTACCAGGATACCCCCTGAAATGAGTTGCTATCAGCACTTCCTAATTGTGAAGAAACGATATCATTAGATAGCGTAACCTGAACTTCGAGCCGTATTACACCGCTTCTCGGATATACCACCAATGGATAACGGTATTTCAATTAAAGTAGAAATCAATGGAACTCTCGAAGTGTGCCGATTAAAATAATTTTTGACATACCGTTTTGACTCATATTTTAAATACATAAAGCCAATACTGACTTCAGATGCATCTGATAGGCATAAATTAGCTGATATTTGCGAAAACTTTAATTTCTTCGCAAAATCTAACTGTAAGCTGTTAGGTGTGTCGATAAAAATGTTAATTTAAACTTGTTTAATTTAATTTTTAAGTGAGAGTATGGAACAACATATTGATTTAAATGCCAAACACTGTGTTCAATCTGTCTCATATACCTAACACCTTGAGTCAAATTCCTAACAGCGCAAAAATTAGTATTAAATTGAATAGTTTCGTAAATAAATTTATCAGAGCTAGTTTTACTGACCTCGAGCTAGAGTATCATCATGAAAGTTTAATTTAAGCAAAAGATCCATCACTCTTAATCTAGTTTGTTTGCCGTCACAATAGATAAAAATGCGTAAAACACATCGCACAACCGCTGACAAATAGAGTTGATAAACCACACAGATTTAGCAGCCAATATTTTATTTCTACGTTGTTCGTTCATAATTCATACAATCTCGCTCGGCACCCGGCTCACGTGGTAATCCTCGGACTACTGCTTCGGGAAAAATATGACCCAAAATCATCCACGGTTGACCTTTTTTGCGCGCTGCCTTTCCTTATTTTTTTAGCTCCAGCAACGCAACAGCGCCAACAGCTTTTTACCGAATTTCGCGTCCTACTGGAAACAGTAGAATGTATAGGGACTGTTGGCCGTAATCCAGTCTAAAAAATCAGTCATTCTGGTGTTAACACTGGGATTTGACGTTGCACAGGCGAACCCATAGCTCACAATGCCAACCTCGTACACTAAGCGGTTGTGGGGATCGGTGTAGAAAAGCGGTCCCCCGGAATCGGACTAAAATCAAACACAGAAAAAAAGACATGCATGAACAATGGGCACAAAAGTCAACCACCAAACCATTAAAAACGATAATGCCAATCCCACAATCGCACAGTATTTCGATTGGTCGAAAATGTGATCTTAATTCTGTAGCACATTTGGAACTCACATTTTTTTGAAATGGTGTTTTCGGACAAAAATTTTCTATAAATATAGTGCATGTATTGACGGTATTTTTTTTTTTGCTTTATGCGGCTCATGCTTTTGGAATGACGAATTCAAATACTTTATCAAAGATACCTAGAGTAAACCTACAGACAAAAAAAATCCGTCACGTATTTTTAGCTCCAATCATGTAAAGCCATTTGTGATGTGTTATCATATGATAAATCAAACAAACACAACTATTATATCCAATATTGCTAACAAAATCCTAAACATTGAATAAGAAACGTCTTCAATCAAAGAATATTGCAAGCGAAACCGCTCGCTTTTCATGATTCTACGCTGAAAAAATCAATCAAAAATAGGGTGGTCCCAATAATAGTTGTAGTGCTGTTTCTAGCGTTTTTTAGGCAATTTTTATGTGTATTTTTCTTACATAGCTTTCGTTAAAATGATATGAATGTGTATAAGAAATCTTGGAAATTAGTAAGGAAATAGTAGAAAACAATCAAAAACTTTAACTTTTTTGCTCCTTTGTATCAATAATAGTGGAGCGTTCATATAATAGTGAGTTTCAATGGGAAATCAATGCAAACAACTATTATAGGAACAGCAGTTAGCAAAAACCACTATTACTGGAACATGTTCCAGTAATGGAGATTTCCTTTTTTAAACGATTAAATGATTTTATCATTCTAAGATTATTTCTTCGTGAAATAGAATAGAAAAGCTATCGAATGACGTATTCAGATATGAAAGACGAGCAGTGCTGTAAACATTCAACATTTTGCGCGACGTTCGTTTCGTTGCCATGGTCAGCAGTCACAGCACGAGCTTTAGAATGAACGTCGACAAACACAAAAAAGTGTCAATTGAGTATCGTCTGATACGATGACATTTGCATAAATCATAAGTTTTGCATAGAATTCAGACATTGGATCATAAACCACACGAATAGTTTGATCTTGCCTGTTATGTCGAATGTAACACACCCAGTGAAAGCAGAACAGAAACAAACAAAACCGTAATGTTCCCTAGCGAAGCTATCGTAGTCAGTGGCATTCAATTGACATTTTTCTTTTCGACATTCGTTTGATCACTCGTGTTGTGCATGTTTAAGGGAAGTGCTGCCGCATATCAGCGAAAACGTGTCGACTACCGTGATTGCTTACAACACTGATGACAAGCTTCCGTTATTTTCTGGCGATGTTCTATTCCACAATCCGTTACAATTGCCTCTATCACTGGTACAGACGCCCTAATGCACATTAAATTACCGGGCCGTCGATCCATTCATCCATGTATACCGAGCATTCTTGTTTGCAATTTCACATTCAAGATGCAAAAAAGCATACAATATTGACGAATGAGGGATGCAAGAACATATTATGTTTCAGTCGTTATATACAATTAGGGTAAGTGTACCAGTTATGGACATAGTGGTTCCCTATTTCGCCATACGTAATTATTTCAATGTCTTCAAATTTTGAAAATTTTTGTGTGTTGTAGTAGTTAGATTTAAGATTTATCTTGATGTTAGAACATTCAAAAACATTTAAAATGTGAAAGCTATCAAAATTTCACATATGACCAAATAGGGAACCACTATGGCCATAACTGGTACACTTTCCCTATAACTCGTTTTACATGATTATCATAAAAAGTTCACGTGTCATGTAAATTTTAGATTGTTTTGCTGTGTAACCACATTTCCAAAATGTGAAAGCATTTTATGAACGACCTCCTGAAAGTAGTTTTTGACAAGTGTTTTTAAAACGCTGTGTTCGGTAGCAACATTGTTCAGGAAAATCGTTTATACTTCCTAGAAGACACTATATTTCTGAGAAGTAAAGGAAATCATTTATGCCAAAAACTAGTTATTCTTGGGATCAGTATACACACAGCAAATAGTACATAAATTTAAATACGTAATCTTTTATGATTGACATGTATAACGAGTTATAACTGAATATTCAATTATGGATAATGTAAACTGCCTCATTGCATTCACTGAAACATTTCAAGATCATGCATCCAACATTAGCCAATATTGAATGCTATCTTGCATCTTGAAAGTGAAACGAGAATGCTCGGTTTATACGATTATATGCTGAATATTCTGTCAAAAATAATGCACATGAATGACGCTACGGCTCGGTCATTTGAAAAGCATTATATATGATTTAATTTTTAGCGCAAAATCATGTAAACCAAGCCGGTTTGCTTGCAACATTCTTTGAGAATATTAAGGATTTTTCTAACAATGTTGCTAGCTCCTGTCAAGTAAGTAAAGAAACTGCATTCGGTTGGTCAAATTGATGGACCCCTTGGTAGTTATGATTGAAACAGTTTTTGAGGACCCCTCGATTTTTGACAATTCTTGGCTCACTCAAACTGCCAGACCTCAGTAATTTTTTCAACAACTTCTACACAATAGCATGGCTTTGGAAAGATCAAACATACACGGAGAAATATTTTTACCAAATTTTTGAGTTTACTTTACCCAAAATTAAATATATCGATTATAGTTTCAACCCAAAATCTCTCGGTTTTCTCCTTCTCCCACACGAATGTTGTCAAAAATAGAGAGAGCTACATCTACCCAATGGGGTACTTTAGCCCAAAGCCA
>NW_018735346.1:0-33401 GCF_002204515.2 Aedes aegypti
TCATGCTGAATAGCTGCGCGTTTACCGCTACGGCTATCTGGGCCGTCGGACATCATACGAATCATAAATAATGTATGGATTTATTAAGAGAGCTCTTATACGGGTAATCATCATCACCGGATACCTCGAGTAAGGCACCCTAAAAAAACTTGGGATTTCATATGGCAGTGAAAACGGTGCTTTGTGCTAAAACATTTGAAACAGTATTGTCTGCATTATTCAGAAAATACAAATTTAAGGAACCAAATTTCCGCGTTTTAGTATCACTGCACTATGGTCCAGGAATCTGTTTTACGCGGAAAGATGCATTTTGAGCTTTAGAATGAAACATTAGACAAAAACGGTCTTCTACAAAGTTGTTTGTAATTAGTTAAGCCCTTTGTTTGGTGTTATTGAAAATTAGGGTGGCCACATTTTCATAGAAATTGTGTAACTAACTTTCTTATTTGTAGAAATTATATTATACATGCTTCAGCAAAGTTGTAGACCATTCAATTTCAAAACAACTTTGCCAAAAATTGTATTTCTTAAATTGACCGATTTAGAGCTTTTTTCCTACGGTGACATAGGGTGGTCCGAACAAAACTGGTTTTCTGGCTCTAGAGTTTTCAATTCAAATGTCTCATCAAAGTAGTCTATGAAACACTTTTAGAGCTTTGAAAAATGCGTAATTTGGTGAGTGAAGAAACTCGCTATCTCCTTCCGTTTATGAGTTATTATTGTTTTTTCTCTCAAAAATATGCCTACTTTGATCGTGAATATCTCTGATTGGGGCAAACAAAAAAAATATCTTTTGACGGCGTTCGAAAGACAAAATAAAATTGAGTATTATATCAAAAAATTACAGATGTGTTATTTTTGTAACTTTAATAAAACGACTTGTAAGTCAAATATTTTTTATCACAAAAACTTTAATAACTTTTGAACTAAAATAGATATCAGCAATCTTTTTGCATGAAAATTTGCGTTTTGTTAAGTTCTAAAAGTCGTTCATAGACGACTTTGACGAGAAAATAATATTTAAAAAACAAGCGTCGAAAAACTTATTTTTGTTGGACCACCCTGCGATGATTAGGAAAAAATGCTATAGATTGCGTTTTGCGTTTTAGTATCACTGTATTTTTTTGCGAAAGAAATGTCGAAAAAATTGCGCTTACCGCACACAACAACAAGCTGGTCTTGCGGAAAACCAATATGAGCGACAGCCACACGATTAATCTTTCGGATGTCGCACGATTCACCAAAGTTAGAAACCGCCACACTGATGCTGTGTACGACAAGCGAGGTTTTCCAAAGATTGTTGTACAAAACAAAAGAACGTAAATTCTGAAGAATATTTGTCAATTCATCAAGAATATATCTCATTCATTCAGAAAGATCTTTCTTCACGTTTGAATCACGTAAATTATTATTTCTTCAATTTTCATATTTTGTATATTATCACCAAACATTTCTGAGGGGGGGGGGGGGGCCTGAATGATTCTGGAGGGGGCCTGGCCCCAAGCATGGGAAAACATTCATTCGAATATTGCATTTCTCTCGCTCACATCCACAAGCGGTCAAAGAACGAGATTGCCGTTTCTCCGCCCAGCTGAGCGTTTCAATTTCCAATGCGGCTTTCTTCTTTGTTCGCCGAGCGACAAGTTAGACAAAAACGGCAACAGAATGATTCACTAACCGACTCTTGTGCCGAAGGCATCCGATTCCTTACATTCCGATTCCGCACGAGTGGCATTCGTATTTGAGAGCTGAAGAGCGTTCACTGACTGGTAATACACAAGGCGAAAATGTTTCAGTGAACGCAAAATCTGTACATTTCGCAGGAAGTTTTCAGTGATCGAATGGCGAAACGCGTTCTTTCGTGTCTCCAATTTAAGAGAGGATAGGTGCTCTCTCCGATCCGTATATCTTTTCATTTTCGGTTTATCTCAATCGTTTACGATTCGTCAGGATTGCGCTTCACCCTAGTAGCGTTCGGCAGTCATTGAACATTCGGTGGGCAGCAGATTACTTCGCAGATATTTTATCGGTAGCGTTCGGGTGAGTGAGTGAATTTTCCCATGCTTGCCTGGCCCCCCTGCCCCCCCCCCCCTGTTCCTACGCCAATGACCGTTTTAAAGATACCCGAAAAATTTCAATAGATTAATAGCCAGATCAAAATTACAATATTTACAATATTCCCAAAGAATCCCAGAATGGCTTCCAGAATCCCAGCATTGTTATTACAAATCTAGAATGCCTAACCTAGAATTACTATAGAGATTCTAGATTTCTAAAGGAAATCAGAAAATCTAGGATGTCAGAAGTCTCACATCAAATTAAGAAATACTTTATAAATAGAAATCCATCCAATATCCGAGCATTCCCAAGAAACTATATTATTATATGAGTATGCCACACGATATTCACATGCAAAACGGTCAATTGACCATTGAAAGCTCTCAGTTAATAACTATTTAAGTACTCATAAGAACACTAAGCTGAGAAGTAGGCTCTGTTCCAGTCGGAACCTAACGCCAGAAAGAATACCAGATCTCTCAAATAAATTCCTTTCCCGGAATGATGATTCAACATTTTTATCGAGCATAAGGGTGAACAAATATTAGGCTGAATTGAAGTTCTAATACAACAGTGAACTCCCTTACTCGATGCCCACGTGCAAATGTTCTGTGCAAACATGTTTTTTCAAAGTGATAAAAGTGTTTTTTTTTTCGGGAGATGAGGGATACAGGCCAACGTCACATTTTGTGTGACTCCGGCTGAGATTCCTTGGAATCCAAGGATGTGATGGTGATTCAGATTTGAGAGCATCCAGTTCACTGGCCGATTCGGAGAGGATTAAAATTCATTGGCTCGACGGGATTGTCGCTGCAAGGCAAATTGTAGCTATTTCGGCGGAGAAGATTCAACACTTTTTGAAGAGGCTGTGGTTCCAAAGAGGTGCGAGCTGGATACGCCAAAGCTAACACCTCTCCGGGATAAGGAGCCGTCCGTGTACCGATGTTCATAATTAGGGAAGCGTGATTGCAGGAGTTTGTTTACCGATGCTCTGAAGGCCACCGTGTTGTCACCTTTCCTGGAAAGAAAGCACCCTTAACCCTCTAATACACACCCGCCTTTAGACGGGCTACACTTTGGAATTTTGTGTATTTTTTCGTAGCTCGGAAATTAAAATAATTTTATTTTTGACCTAAAACCTTGACTCATAACACGCAATATTAGAAAAGTTTTTTATGATTTTTGAAACTTTTTGTATTATTCGAAAATTGTTTGAAAAAATTGTATTCTTATATAACCTACAAATGCCTGGAGGTTCATTTGATGTGTAATATAAAAAATCGTACCTTTTATATTTTTCTATGATCAACCTATCACAGAAGAAGAGCCTGAATGGTATTGAAATGATTTCAAATCTGTTTTTTCCGTTAGTTACACGGGAAAATTAAAAATGTTCCAGAAAAAAATAAAAAAAAATCATATTTTCAAAACTCAAACTCAAAATTTTTATTATTGTCAAAAATCAGTATCCAGAAGAGGCTTCAAAAAAAAATTGAAAAAGGATAGGGATGTTTCAAAAATAAAAATAATAAAAATCAAAAACCAAAATTCATAAATTGGCGAAGAAAAATAAATCATTGCCCAAACCGTGTTTAAAACCCGCATAGAAAAATACAATTCGTTCGTATTTTCTAAACAATAAGATTCTTCTAGCTGTAAGAGTTATTATATCACAAACAGTGGCCTTTTTGTTGGACAATTTGAGTTCCAGAGCTCTAGACTATTAATAACGGTTTTCATAATCCACAGCAAACAGTAACAGTATATAATACTGTTCAGAAATTGTGAAATATTGTGAAACAGAAAACTCGTATGAAATAGTGGCAGTATAAAATTACCCGTCCGTAAAATGGTTTGTACGCAACACACTAGCACATATATGCATTTCACTGTATTTTACCTTTTCATTACAGTTTGGCAAACAGTCACCCGCAATAGTATTCGTGAAACAGGTTCATAAGCGAACTTAATCCACTCTTAAAATTTTCTCACAACAGCGTAAGCATTATAAATAATTTGAAAAAAAAATCCAACTTAATCTTGAAAACACTACCCGTTTTTTGGTTCTTTGGGTTTATTCACAAATTTCATAACGTCATAAATGTTCATTTTTGACACCCCACCCCAACTCCTCGTAGCGCAACTTTGTATGAGTAATTTTTCCGGAAATATTGGTAAGAGCTGTAACATTTTAAGGACACCCACCCACCCCCTTCAGGGTTATGCATTTTGTGAATGAAACACTTTTATAGTTTTTTCAAACAAATTGTGTGAAAACATATTTCGAAAAAAAATCGAAAACCTACATTGGCTGAATGTGATGTTTTACTAGAGTGTTTGTTTCTCTCTATCTAAATATGGAAAAAAGTGAATCCATTTGGCGGATTTGTTTTGGGGAAAAATAGTTTATAAAATCAGCAACGAATCAGTGTGAAATGTCCCAGCAACAGTAGCGCCGGTAAAGTAATTGATCTGAATAATCTAAATGTAGCACGTGAGTCATTTGTTTTTCTTTTAGATGCGGGAGTGGAATCATCGACGGAATCGACACAATCTGCTGTCGAACTGGCCGAGCCCTTTCAGCAAAATGGCTGGGATCGGAGACGCTGAGACTAGATAAAATGACCGAAACCAGACCGGTGCTTCAACCAAGAAAAACAAAACAATGTTTTCCCGGGACGGTGCACTACGCTGTTCCGTCACGATTCCCGTTAAGCGGAAGCTAAAATGTTGGCAAATTGGAACCCATCGGAAATATTCTTCAAACGCCTGAAAATTTACGTGTGAGAAAAATTTACCAAGTGGTGATCCACAACTGAACCTTTTCCTAATGTGAAATAATAAAATAAGTTTATTAAAGTACAGTCCATGGGATTTTATACTTGAAAAAAATATAACTCTGCTGAAGATGCTCAAAATGTATCATTTCTATTTTATGGTTTAAATCCAAAAGAACAATACCACATACAGTAAAATAATCATTTAGCACCAAAGACCAACTATTACACAAACATTATTTTTTTTTATTGAATATTTATGGTTTTAACGTTTCTTAACCATTTGGCTTAAAATAAATTTGTCAAAAAAATGGACGGTATATCTACCGTTTGACGAACTATTCATGGAAAATTTTGTTCGTGAAAATCGCCATATTTATATGGTTACATAAACTTAACCGCTCATTCCCCACATTGTTATTTTCCCATTCACTATTCACAAAATTGTTCAAACACGTTTGTCGTACTGTTGACATATTGTTAATTTGCATGTTATACGTAGTGGTCCAGATATTGTCGCAAATTGTTGTGGATGGTAAGGGGGAATAGTATCGAATATGGTTCATGATTATGCGGGGAAATGATTTTAGATAACGAAAAATAATATTTAGATCGAAAACAAAAAATTTGGGTATTAGAGGGTTAATAGTCTCGTCAATTTTTATTGAATGAGCTTGCCAGCTCTTTGCTCAATGCCAGTGAGTCCTGGCCACCGGGGGAAGGCGGGCGCTGGGCTACTATGCGCAGAAACCAGTTTCCTTTTTCAAAGCCTGATTCGCTGCTGACAAGTAATTTCTTGGCCTATCTTGATGCATGGAAAATTCCTGCAAGGAAGCGATCAAGGAAAGCGCTAATTTTCTGATCGCAGTACGCAGTTGAAAAGAGATGTCAGTTCAAACGGGAGTAGCTGTAGAAAATTTCTGCAAGGAATCGGGAAGAAAATTTCTTTAGCGATTCCTGTTCAGCAGCAAATCAGGCTTCAAGAAGGTGGAAGCTCTTGGCGCAGGCTGTTTTGGCAGAATAAGCAGTCACCTTTTGACAAATGGCTGCATGCAAACGATGTCGAAAGGGTAATATGCCAGCTTCGGGCGCAGCGGAAATTCGCGGGAGTGGACGGAAGAAACCCGGATATGGTTTAAACGTATCGGTTGAAAACCGGCACGAGGACGTCGATCAGATTGTCTAGATTTAGGCTGGTAATCTCAAGGCCGTAAAAGAGCCTGCTGATGGCCTGGGCCACTTTGAAACGCAGTCCCTCAAATTATTCGATCGGTGAGTTTCCGAGATTATTTTGATGATGTTTGCGCGGCGACACGGAATTTTCCCTTGATTTGATTAAAGTGCTCCCGAAAGGTGAGATTTCGGTCAATTGAAACTCCTAAGAACATGCACGGTTTTCTTATTAGAGATGGGCTGATCGCCAATCTTGATTGCTGGGCTGCCTAATTTGTGCCGGAAGCGGATGCTTTGCTGGCCAATAAGGAAAATACTACCGATGAGGTCCATCTGAGCACGGCCGAAGGCGTGCTGACGGTGTCCCAAGACGATTGTCCTCGTCCAAACTTTTCACGAAGTTTTCGTTTGACCATCCGTTCCACCACTCTATACGAGCAGCAAGTTAACTAGATCGGCCTAAATTTTAGATGCATCCAGAGAGTTCTTTGGAATTGCAATGATGATACTCATCAGGAAAGGATTGCTCATTCCATATTTTGTTAATAAGTTCGTGAAGCTTGATTTTTTTCCAGCGGGTGTAAGCTGTTTTAGGGGCCCAAATAGCCGTAGCGGTAAACGCGCAGATATTCAGCAAGACCAAGCTGAGGGTCGTGGGTTCGAATCCCACCGGTCGAGGATCTTTTCGGGATGGAAATTTTTTCGACTCCGAGGGCATAGAGTATCATCGTACCGGCCACACGATATACAAATGCAAAAATGGTTAATTGGCAAAGAAAGCTCTCAGTTAATAACTGTGGAAGTGCTCATAAGAACACTAATGTGAGAAGCAGGCATTGGTCCCAGTTCGGACGTAACGCCAATAAAGAAGAAGAAGAAGAATCTGGTTTAGTAAACGGGTAGCCGATTCCATCAGGGCCGGCGGATTTCTCATTACTATGGCCGTGCGCGAAGGCTAGTTTTGCATAATAGGTTGTAGTTTGCGGAAACATTCAAATCCTCAGAAAATTTAAAGTAGGCGAGAGAGAGCTGGTGAGCACAAATTTTATTTTGAAAGGCAGGCACGGTGCCCCGACAGACCGTTATTATGTAAAAAAGTGTCCATCAAATCTGAGCACAGGGTTCGATTCCTGAGGTCATTCTGCACCTCTGGGCCAATTTTAAAATAAAATCCTCAGAAGGAATCTCAAGAAATCTTTATTTGAAGTCTTTTACTTAAAAATTCAAATATAATCCATATTAAAATTTTTGCAATCGCACTGACAATACCTACAAAAACGCTCAGAAAGTTGGCCAAACTGTCCTTAACTAGTATACAATTGTTACCGTTGTTAAAATTATAAATATTTACAAACTGGCTTAACTTAATCCACTCCTTAAGGTGAAGATGAATGATAAAATAAGTTAAATCGAAGCCAAACATCAAATTTTCAAGAGCACAAATGTGGAGAACCGAATACCCCATTTAAGCAGATTATTTAATCGATTGGTCACCACCAGCCTATTAGGTTTTCAGCTTAAACTGATGTTTGGTTTTCCCAGATTTATGATCTTGAAAACTTATTGTTTGGCTTCGATTTAACTTATTTTTTTTATAGTTTACTGGTTTAAATTCCATTGATTGTTTGTTTTCCATATTAAACCGATTGAAAAGTAAACCAAAATATATCAATAATTAACAATGTTTGTTATTAGAAAAAAAAAAGATCTTATTGTGATCTGATCTGCACAATAATAGTTAGCAGATAAGTCAGTGAATACTTTTATAGTCAATTAGAGCTAGTATTACCGGTTGATTAAAATTTTGAATGATTTGGTTACTCTGGTACGCTCTAGTCAATAGCAGAATGATCATACGTCGATGTCTTTCACGGAGTCGCTGAGCTTCACCTCATTGATGCAACTTTTTCTTCCCGGCATTCGCACTAATTGACCAGCTCACTGAAGTTTGCCTATTTTATTCGCTCAATAGTTTTCGCTCCTGTTCTCAAATAAATGTGTTAAGGGAGCCAAGAATAAGCGTTTTATACATGACAAATTAATAGTGATGTTTCTTTGAGGCATGCTTGCATTCATCCACATCTCAATCAAGCACTGCTTCAGCACCAACACATCTGAACCTGCTTCTTTCTCTACATGCAATCATATACGTTTGGGTAGAGTAAATGGCATTACGAGCTTATCCTAGTTGTCAATCTTTGAAATAGTGAAACCCTTCTTTACTAAACTGCGATCGATTCCAATAAACTCATTGTCTGCAAAATCAAGGAGTATATGCCGACAAAACGCAATATTGAACAATAAATTCAGAAACTCATCTGTTCTTATTCTATGTAATTTTCCAAAAAACAAAATAAACTCCTCGTCTATAATTCTTACACCTGATTGAATTTGTCAGCTAAATCAGCTTTAAGTCTAGTTTGAGCCTGCATCTCGAAGCGATCAGACGTATATCGGAGGCTGAGAGTCAGAGCATTTTTTTTTTGTATTCTTCGTTTCTTCGGAAACAATAGTAGACATTGTTGAAAGGGAAATCATGGCAGCCAAAATGGAATACGCAAGGAAAAATACGGTCAAAGTTCGATTCGGAGATCAAGCCAGATCTCCATCCGACAGTGAAATGGTCACCTTTGTCGTGAGGGTTTTAGGAATAAAAACCAGATCAAGTGTCGCATCTTTACCATGACCCATATGAAAAGTGCATAGTTATCCAGTTCAACAACGAAACGTTAATGAAAATGTGTTTGGAGCAGCATATCGGCGAAAAAAGTTTTCGGATACTCCAGTGGACAAGGCACTAAGGTCATGGTTACGGACGGAAATGAGGAGATTAGGTACGTACGGTTGTTTTTACATCCCTCCGGAAGTTCCGGACAAGGAGGTCGCCGAATTCATAAGGAAGTTCGGAGTTGTCAAGAAAATCGTTCACGAGAAACGCTCGATGGGATCAGGATTCAACTGTTTCTCCGGTGTGAGAGGCATCTATATGGATGTGAACAAGGAAATACCCCCCCAAATCTACATCTGTAACTACAGATGCCGTGTATACTACTCCGGTATGCAGGAAAAATGTTTTCATTTGCAAGGCCACGGACCACTTGAAGACGGATTGCCCCTGGCGAGCAGAGAAAGGCGTTGAATCCCAGGGAGCGGGTTCGAGAAAAAAGAAGAGATAATGGCGTTAAACTTCACCAATCTGAACGATCTGGTGGGCTCGAAGGAGAGCAAGGAAGGAGGGGCAGACATCAGTATCACAACTAGTCAGCGTGGTGCTGATACCAGAACAATGACTGTTGAGCACAAGGTCAAAGGGGGAGACACGCCAAAATCGGAGTCTGTGGATGTAGAGGCGGAGATCGGTGATACTAGTGGTTGGGTGAATGTGCATACAAAGGTGAATCGAAACGGATCGACGGTTGGGAACAAAGGTTCATCCGATGATGACTCTCAGTTTAGGTCAAGGTGAGAAAAGAGAAAATTCAGTAGCGGACGTTTCAGTGAGTAACAGCTTTGCTGGACTATCCGAAGTAGATGATGAGAACGAGAGATCTGACGTAGATCCGAAAAGCGAAAACTGAGTTCTTTACTAAGTTTGAAAAAATGAGTAGGTTATCAATCAGAATAGCAACAGTCAACCTCAACGGTATCGTGTGCAAAGCTAAACAGTCACTCGTAAAGGACTTCGTCAATTTCAATGATATTGATTATAGTATTTTTCCAAGAAATGTGTATAACTTCGTCATCCTTTCTACCAAGTCATCAGGTTATATTGAACTATGCTAACATGAGTAGGTCTACAGCTGTGGCAATTCGGAAAAACTTCGTGTATTCAGACGTGGTGGTTTGATCCCACTGGTCGAATAATAATCATTCATAGTGAATGGAATTAACTTCGTCAATATTTATGCTCAATCGGGATCCCAATATAAAAAGGAACGTAATGAATTTTTCACTGAAAACATAGCACTACATTTAAATAAGAATTTCGATAGTTTAGTCATCGGTGGAGACTTTAACTGTGTTTTGGATGAAGAAGATTGTAGAGGAGCGAATAATTTTTGTCCAGGATTGCAACAATTAATTGATAAAATGAAACTAATCGACGTAGCCAAAAAGCTCCATAAGAAGCCTTTTTTTACTTTTTTCCGTGGAAAAAGCGCTTCCAGATTAGATCGATTTTACTTTTCTCGCATTTTAATAGATAAAGTTTGTGAGGTTAAAACAGTGCCACTTGCATTCTCAGATCACCATTCGGTCGTGGTGAAGATTGAGGTGAATAAATTACCTCCCACTACCTTTTCGAAATCAGCATATTGGAAGCTGAACTCAGCTGTTTTGAAAAATGAGGATCTCGTTACAGATTATGTTCAAAAGATCGAACAATGCAAAAAATAGAGAAAAATATCGGAAGGATTTTAATTTGTGGTGGAATTCAGATTTGAAAATTGCAACCAGGATTTTTTTCCGTAGTTACACTATCAATCGCAACATACAAATTATGAATGAGAAGAGCATGTATTACAGAGCAATGCAAGAATTTTCGGTAAAATTGAATGCAGGAGACAATGTTAACGAAGAAATGGATTTCATGAAGAAAAGATTATTTGAAATTGAAAAAGCGAAATTATCAGAATTCTCTCATATTTTCCAACCGAGCTCACTGGTGGAAAATGAAAAAATGGGTATTTTTCAAATTGCTCAAAACAATGATAGGAAACTAGTTACTTCACGATTAAAAATAGGAAATGAGATTACATCAGACAGCTTAAAAATCAAAGACGAGTTTTTAACATACTACAAATCGATATTCCAAGACAACGAACAATTTTCGAGATCAACTGAATTTCCGTCATTAAATAACATAGCAAAACAATTGAACCACGATCAGAAACAGTACTTAATTCAGCCAATAACTGCAGAAGAACTTTTGAATGCCTTGAGCAGCGCAGCTAAGAAAAAATCACCTGGTATTGACGGTTTATCCTACGAATTTTATCTGAAAAAACTACGAGTTTTTCAAGGAAGATCTTATCAAATTATGTAATAGCTATCTCGTTGATGGGAAGAAGCCTCCATCCAGTTTTAAAGACGGGGTTGTCATTTTTATTCCAAAATGCCCTAACCCATCGGTTAATGAATTCAGACCAATATCGTTATTAAATACAGATTATAAACTTTTCCGCGAAGATTTTGGCAAACCGGGTTCAAAATATTTTGCCAGACTTAATTGGTCCCTATCAAGCTGCGTGTCACAAAGAGAAATCTTGTGTGGACAATTTAAAAGTGTTAAGGAATTTAGTAGCGTCATCGAACAAAAAACGGTCGTTTAAACTCGCTTTTTTAAGTTTAGATCTCCAAAAGCGTTCGATAATGTAGATAGGAGCTATTTATGGGCGGTTCTGAGAAAATTTGAATTTCCCGACATTTTTATAACAGCATTAAAAAATCTTTACGACGAGGCCTTTTCCAGTTTACTCATTGAGGGAAGTTTGACGGAAAAAATCAAAATAAATCGCTCAGTGCGTCAAGGTTGTCCATTAAGTATGGTCCTTTTCGTATTGTACCTAGAACCGTTGCCGGCAATGCTTGCTGCCGAAATATCAGGAATATTACATGATGATAAGTTTGTAAAAATGGTGGTCTATGCAGATGGTATTTGTATAATAATAAAAAACCAAATAGAATTTGAAAAAAGTGTTCAGGATTATGGCAATATTTTCTAAAGATGCTAGAATTAACTTAAATTCAAGAAAATCAAGTATTTTATGCTTGAACGATCTTAAATTAGAAAGCGGAGAAATTAATCAAGTTGATGAGTTAAAAAATTTTGGGAATAACGTTTCAAAACATCATGGGATGATACCATTTCCAACATGTATGAGGTACAGTTAAAAAAAATAAAACAATCAATATTCGTCTCAAAGTTTAGAAATTTAAATATTATTACAAAAGATTTGGATTCTGAACAACTACATTTTGTCTAAACTATGGTATGTTGGACAAATCATACCAGCACCTAACAAATTTATTGCAGAGATAACCAAGGTAGTAGGAAATTATTTGTGGATGGGTCATTTGTTTAAAATTAGTAGGAATCAATTGTATTTAGATTCAGAGAAAGGAGATCTAGGCTTAATTCATGTAGGTAACAAAATTAAAGCACTGTTTATTCGTAACATTTTGTATACATAATTAAAAATGGTTCACAGCCCGCACAAGATTTTCTATATAAAAATAGAAAAAATCTTAAATTAGGTAGAACCTGTGGTATTTATATGAAAGATGCAGAAAATCTTGTGGGCTTACAAATTTGAATTCTACCAAGTGGATGTATAATTATTTCATTGAAAATATGCAAATTCAACCCCAACATAGAAATAAAGAATAATCACAAAATTTGGCAAAATGTGTGGCAGAATTTGAACAAAAAATTTCTCGATTCGAATCTCAAAGTGTCACTTTATTACTATGTAAATAGCATAATTCCAACTCGCAGTAAACTATTTCAGCACAAGATAAGAGGAACAGACAATAATTTATGCAATATATGTGAACAAATAGATGATATAGATCACCGTTTGAAAAAATGTAGAAACTCTTGTGAGGTATGGATCACGCAAGTGGACTGATTATAAAAAAGCTTAAAATAGATGTCACAGACCCCACAGAAATTTTAGACAAAACATTAGGGAAAAATAATGAAAAGTTGTCACTGTGGATACTAGCGAATGTAGTGAACTATAATCTAAAAAATCATGCAAACGGTAATGTAAATGATTTCAACTCGATAATGAGAACAGAACTGCATAAAAACAAGAAATTGTTGGACATTGAATTTGGGAATTATGTAAGCTTTATTTTGTAAGTCTTATTGTTAAGTCTTTGATATTATCTGCAACAGCTATTTTTTTGTTACTGAGTCGAACGCGACTTAGAAGTCAATAAACAGATTGACGATGAATCCCGAAAAAAAATAAACGAAGTGAATGGTTGCAGGTATATAGAGTGAAAGTCCTAGTGAAGTTGATACTTAAATAGTACTTATTGAGAATTTGTTTGAAGTTGTTAATCGTCGAACACTTGCTACATATGGTCGGAGTTCAGACAGATCATCTAGTCACATTTTGGCCTTCCAAAGATGAGTCAAGGACTCTATCAATTACAATATTTCCAATTCTATTGATGTTTCTTCAAATAGATATGTTCCCTTCTTACAGCAAATAATGCACGAATTTTATCATACTTATACCGAATGCTTGGGGTACGTTTTCCTGAAACCATTAAAGAACACTTGGTCCAGTCTGTCTGAACACCGACCATATGACAATCATGTTTCTCGTGTAGTTGTAATCCTGTTGTGGCTGAGAATGTTGAACAAAACTTTTTTTTATGTTAAGTGCTGAGGGCAATACTCGGTGGAAAACTGGACGTAAACATCAAGAGTAGTACCAGATCTACAAAAAGCAATTTTTATTAAGCAAAATAAATACGGCATACTTCGATGAGCTGGTCACTTAGTATGAAAGTCGTAAAATAAGCTGTTAATCAATAATATTCTGCATTGAATGTCTCACGTTTATGGAACGTGACATCAATTGTATATTGACATTTATTTCTAAGATTTCATTCTATTCAACTAAGCTCACTGGTTTAAGCCATGTAAAATATACTTAAGCCACTCTGGTAAGCTAAGCCAGTTGTGGAAATTTCTAATTGTAACAAAAGTAACAATTGTATACTAGTTGAGAACATTTTGGCCAACTATTTAAGCGTTTTTTCAGTGATATTGCAAAATTATAATATGGATAATATTGAATTTTTCAGTTAAAAACTTCAAATCAAAGATTTCTAGAGGAATCTCCTAGGGATTTTTTTGAAAATTGGCCCAGAGGTGCAGAATGACCTTAGGAATCAAACCATGTGCTCAGATTTTGATGGACAATTTTTTTGCATAATAACGGTCTGTCGGGGCACCGTGGCAGGGCTGTAGGCATCAACAACTACTAGTTTGGCGAAATATTTGCCAACAGACATCCGAATGATCGGAAATAGTGCTTCCTTCGATATCAAAAGGCAATAGACGAACTTTTCTTTTTGCCGCTAAGAGCATTTATTCTGTCCCACAGTTCGACCGCTGATTGATCCCAATTCAGGGATTCGAGAAATTCCTCCCAGGAAGAACGTTTTGCTAACCTTATGATGGACCTACGCAAGAGGTGATTTAGTTAATAAAATAATAATATATAATTAATAAGATATCCAACTTGCAGGCCGTGTTACTCCCAGCCTAGATCAGACCCCCTGTCTCCAAGCCTCAGGGTTAGCGCTACGCTCGTGACACTCCGCGAAAGAAAACACTTATAGATTAGCTCAAATAAAACTCCCTCTATTCGGTCTCGGTGTACACTTATATTCCCACTTCCTTGACGTTCTACTTCCTGTTCCTGACTTCTAAACTTCCTCTCTAACTTTCCTTGCGTCCGTCCTCAACATCGGACAACGCCTCCCATTTTCTTACGGTTACTCGGTTACTCCTACCTTACTTATATGTTTGATAGTTAAAATCCATTCAAAGACGCTTAGAGACAAAAGTTTTTATCAACTGCCGAAAAGAGAGATATGGTACTTTCATGATTTGTAAAAGTTGTCTGCGCCATTTTACGCCGAAGCCTGTTACAGGAGCCTAAACTACCCCTTGAGAAAAGAGTAATTCATGAATAGCTTCGTTACATTAAAAGATAGCGTGATAATATGTTCGGCAAAAACACGGTTTTTTTTCATGATAAACAACTTTGCAGAAAACACAAAATATGTATGAAGTCTTGGAAAAAAAATATGATAAAAAATATGATTTTTAGGGGTCATTCACATACAACGGCATATATCTCAAAAAGTATAAGAGATAGAAAAATCGTGTTTCCGACAAAGTTGTTTAAAATGACCAATTCTACAACTTTGCCGAATACACCATATGTCTATCTAAATGTTATGAAAACAAAAATAGTTTTTCTATCTCACTGCTAGGTGGATTGATCTCAAAACTTTTTACATCAAAAGATGCGCTTTAAGGGGGTAGGATCCGTCATTAATTTCGGAATTTTCAAAAGCAGTTTTTTCGTTGAAAATCACGAAAATTTACAGGAAAATGTGTTCACTGTATTCTATTTTTTTTTTTTTTTTTTTTTTGTTTTAAAAGTTAGGTTTTATTTGTCAAATTCATTTATAGTTATATACAATTTAATAGTTCAAATCTAACAAGAAGTTCAAAGCATCAACATCAATCCTATCGTTACTCTCATTAACATGGCAGATGTATTTTACTAAAAGCTTCAAGATCTCGACACGTTTCGCTTTATTTATTCCTAGCAGTGTAGGCCTTACAAGTTCGTCGAATGTAAGTCGTCTCCAACCATTCATTGATCTCTGCTAATCTTCGCTGAAGGACCGTCCAGGCCGGGCCGACGCGAGTGCAGTCACACAGTTTATGCCGGAGCGTTTCTATGTGGTTTCCACAGTGTTCGCAGTTTTCGTCCGCCACTCGCTGCATCGCAAACAGAAGCTTTCGGTGCTCAATTTTCTCGTTCACGAGTAGGTACAGTTTCGTTCGCTCCACCGACGAGAGCTGCTTGATGTTTATGTTTCGCCACGCACGTGGCCAGTCGGTCGCAGGGCTGTTACGCTCCACCTTGGGCATCTCTGTTTGTTGCACGAAGAACTTGTGGATTTGATCGGCGGAGGGGTGTTGTTGGATTTGGTGGGGAATTTGGGATAAATTTGACAGGATTAATTTAATATCAGGATAATCTATTGGAATTACTGGGCGGGGATTTACGTGGTGAAGAAGGGATCGATAGTAGGGAAGGGAATCGATCTCTTGCATGTGTCTGTTGATTGCCAAAGATTTGCACTTCAATGCTGGCAAATGAAGATTTTAAGCCTCCGTGCTCTTTGTCGCGGGCCAACTGCATCATTGGCACGCGAGCGACGATTCCTCTCCATAGGAATTTGCCCATTGTGGCGGTGATTTTCGCCGTATGTATACCCAAAGGGGGCAGCACTGACGAAAGGTACCATAACTTCGACGTGCCAAACGTGTTGAGCATGATTACCTTTTGGTGCAATGTTAGGGTGCGCAGAGACTGCAACCACATTTGCTGCGAGAACTTTCCCACCAGCGTGTTCCAATTGAGGGTCGTCATTAGCCGTATGGAATTTGCGAAGACAACACCCAAAATTTTGACTGTGTTGACAGTTTGCAGCCAATGGGTATTAATTTCGTTGCCTTCGCAAAGCCCAACGTTGATCGCAACTGTCTTGCGCAAATTTAATTTTGCACCGGCGGCAACCCCGAAGCGGGTGAAAATTTCATTGAGCGCCTCGATTTGCGCAGCTGACGTCACGATGACGCTGATGTCGTCCGCATACGCTACGAGAAGATCGTTGCCACACGCTTCCTCCAGTTTGCGCACCAAGTGGGTGAAGGTACAGCACGAAGAGGTGCATGGAGAGAGGGTCCCCCTGTCGGACCGAGCGCTGGATTTCGAGCGGGCGGGAGAGATGCCCATTGACGAGTAGCCGAGAAGCAGACCGGCTAGCGATGCGAGAAAGAAGAGCGATGAGTTCTTGGTTAAACCCGAGCGATCGCATGGTCTCAAAGAGAAAGGAGTGCCGGACCCGATCGAACGCATTCTCCAAATCAAAAGCTAATGAGTTTACCGGCGCGTCGGTGATGACGGAGACTGGCGATACGATCTTTGAGGGCGAGTGTTGCTTGGAAGATGTTGCGCTCTGAGTTCGAACATTTCTGTCCGTCGCTCAAAACGCCGTGCGCTCTCATTACACCTTCTAGCCTGTTTTTGAGTATCCGGGATAGCAACTTATAGTCACTGTTGAGCAGTGATATGGGTCGGTAGGACCGAGCTGTGTTGTCGCATCCTTTCTTCCTCACCAACACGATGATTCCCTCTACGATGCGGGGGGAATATTGCCGGTGAGCGCTTCGTTCAGCAAGAGGTTCAATTCTCGATGGATGACGTCGAACATTCGGAGATAGAACTCTCGTGGGATGCCATCACAACCCGGGGATCTCCTCGGGGCGCTTGTTTTGAATAGCAGACAAAATTTCTGCTGTTGTTATCTCCTCCATACATGCTTCGTTCACCGGGTCGTTCGGTGGGATTGCGCGCTCGCAGGCAAACCCGTTCTCGTTACTGTTTGGTGCTTCCTCCGAGTAGAGCTGGGAAAAGAAGTCATACAAATTCGCTTCGATCGCTTGTGGCTCGTTGATGATTTCATTTTCACCCCGTTGGAGCTCGGTGATAATGGTCTTTTTCCTCCGCCTTTCCCCCAACTGGAAGATCGACAGTGGTTCACCCGCCACGTGCGTTTCATTAATGCGCATGAACATGTGGGAAAAATTCCTCTGCAGCGCCAACATTTCCCCTTTTAGCCGATTTATCGTGGGCAGCATTTCAGGGTGCTGGTAGTACCCATCGTACGCTAGCTGAAGTTCAGCATAAAGCCGTTGATGCTGATTGTGGAATTCATCGAAAAATTCTCGAGACTTCCACCTGAAAAAACTTTTTATTTTCGGCTTAGCGTACGTGAGCCACCACTCAATCCATGACGCATAGTTCCGTCGCTGCCGGGTCCAATATTGCCACTTATACTGGAACTCCGCAACGTTTTCATCAGTCAGAAGATGAGGCCGCAAAGACCAGAAACCGCGCCCAGGCTCATGCCCGAGCTGGGGGAGGCATATTCTGACGGTTAGCGCTTTATGGTCTGTAAACGAACACACGTGAGTGTGCGCAGTTCGCAAATTTTTCCCGTAAACCATTGCTAATGTACATGCGGTCGAGACGCGATTGCGCGTTTCGGCAGACGTAGGTGAAACCAGTGTCACGTGGGCGAAGTTTTTTCCCACACATCATGTAACTGCAGCTGTTGCACAGCTGTCTTGAGAGCAGGGCTTGTGTTAGGGCTGGTTGAATCGCAAGCGCGCAATACGCAGTTGAAATCGCCAGCCAGAATAACGTGTGCGGGTACGATGACGGAGGTAATAGGCGAGAGTTCCATTAAAGAACTCCTCCCGAGCAGCACGTTGCGCAGAACCGGAGGGAGCGTAGATGTTACAGATGGTCGTGTCTTGCACTCGCAGCGCAAGTAGTCGGCTATCCAAACTCTTCTCAACGTGAGAGACTTGGATGTGTTCCTTCACCGCAACGGCCGTACCTCTCCTCGCGTGGTCTACATTGGTGTATACGACAAAGCCAGGCAAGGAGAGCTGGTCGTTTTCCACCTCTTGCAGACACACAATATCGAGGCTCTGGCTGCTGATGAAGTTACGTAGCGCGTTTAGTTTCGTGGGGTTGGTGATCGTGCCGATGTTGATGGACGAGATGTTATAGGACAAGAGAGCCATTTATGGGTGATAGTCTTCATCCTGCTCGTCGTCACCATCTTCCCGACGGGGCTTTTTGCCGGGTGGTCGGCCTCGCGCGCTTCGTCTGCTATTCGTGGAAGTGGAAGAATCGTCGGTTTCGTTGCCATTGCCGCTCTTGCTCTGTGATCGCATCGCATTCGTCGGCTTTTTAAAGCAGTCAACCAAAACAATGCTGGCTTTTGGTGACTCGTCGACATGAGGTGCTCGGAGCGACGACGACGATCCATGCACGCGATGGGTTTGCGGGCGGGGGACGTTGTCAAATCGAACCTAGCATCGGATTTAGAAGTCGAGGCAGGCTGTTCGGGCTGGCTCGAAGACTTCGGAAGCTCAGGAAAGGCATCCGACGTTGCTGATGGGAGAACGGGAGGTTTCGGCCCCGATCTGTTTTGCACTTGGCGGTTTCGTGCCCGCTGTTTTTTTCGGCGGTGGTCGTGTTGATCCCGTTTGTTTCGTCACGGTGGCATAGCTCTTTTGCACCAGCAATTTCTTGTTTTGGACACAAGAAATGCCAGTGTGTGCCTGCTCTTTGCAGTATTTGGACGACTGCAGCTGCCCTTTTGTAGACAATATATGCCTGCTGCCCGTCGATGGTGACCCACGAGTCAATATTTTTTTGTATCAACATACGGGCTGACCATATGCGAGTGGTATACCAGCAAACTCGTACCCCTCTCCCACGTTTAGCTCTCGGATGCAGATTACTTCGCCGAACGCGCACAAGAACTGACGATCTTCTCTTCGGGCACATTTTCGGGCAGATCGTGTATCTTCACTTCCACACTACCATCTTCCATGGTGATACGAAGCTTGTGCTTCTTCCCGTTTAACTCCACTTCATGACGGGCATCATGTTCGTCCACCAATTTTTTGTGCAAGCGTCAGGTCACTGACCCTTGACGAATGCACATTGTTCGCCCTTGTGACACTGTAGTCTTTTAACGTCTTTCTTTCTTCAGCCCCAAGCACTGAACGCAGAAGCCGTGCACTTTTTCGAAAGACGGCTTTACTGGGAAGCACGAATAGTCTATTCGAAAAGTGTTTTCCCGCCTCATCGCGACCATACCCGCGACGCGGCACAACAGAAATATCGATTGAACGATCTGAAAAAAGTGCTTCACTAATGAGGAGCGCAATCGTAAACCGCCTATGCGTCTCAGAAGCTGAGCGATAACTTATATTCTATTCTCCAACCAAAGCACAGTGAATACATTTTCATCGAATAATTTTTAGTTTTGAACAGAAAAAACTGCTTTTGAAGTTTGGATGATGACGATGACTAAGATGACGGAGCGTTGATCGTTAATTTACCAAGAAACTTCTCCGAACAAACTGTATCGCTAAAATCAACGGTTTGGACGCTATTTAAAAAGCGCATGAAATTGACAAAATCCAACACAGTGCATCGGCATAGGAATTATAACTGATATTGAAGAAGATGAGCTTGTGAATGAGCTGGGGTATACTATAATTTAACTTTTGCGTATAATTATCAAGTGACGCGAACGGAGCGGAGTTTCTGCCTAGGGGATTTCCGGCTACGAAAAACGTTGCCGTTCATCTGCCTTAACGATTCGTTGCGCGAAGGGCAATCCCACAAGCTTATGGTTGCCCCCGCAATTTGCGCGTCGTTAGCGAGCGAAGAACCACGGCAAATCATGCATTTAGCATCCATGCGGCAATATTTTGTACCATGACAAAAGTTTTGCTTTTTCTAAAGCTTCAGTGTTATTTAGATCTTTTTCGTTAATGTGACTTAATAATATTCTTGAGAAAGCCCTTTCCGGATCATGCCAGATTGGGTTCTCTTTTTCATAATGATTACTTGGACTGGGGAAAATTCAAGTAAAATCATTTATTCCATTTTTGATCTCTTCAGGTAACTTATAGTCACTTGAGAGACCTTTAAACACGACCTTTGAACAAACGTTCAGTTTTGTCGCAATAAGTAAACAAATGTGCTTCTTCTCTTCAAGATATTTGAGAGGAAGTTCGCGATCTTTAAGAGTTTCCGGCAAAACGCGACAGTCTCGTTTCTTTACGATTTGGAAGGAGACCTTAATTCCCCTAATGGAGTTCAAGATCTCCTGCCTAAATTCCCCAAATTCGAAACAAACTGGCCACGATTGGCGGCACTTTTTGTTTCCTCATTTGAATTAAAAAAGCATGGGCTAGAGGCTGCTGCGAATTTGATGTTCAGAAAATTTGTCTAGAGCATCGAACTGATTGCTCATTTTGATACAATTATCAACATTAATCATTTCAAAGAGAAAGCACGCATTCCGGAGAAACGTCCTTTCTTCCATTATTGCCTACGTTTGACGGTTTAAAACTCATATTTTTCGGAAGAAAGTTGTGAATTCAGAGATTTTACCCTTCCTTTGGCCGTGGTCCATCTTCAGTGAATAAACGAAAGAAGAAGTGATCTTCCAAGAGTTTTTTTTTTGCCAAGAAAGGATTACCGCCGGGTCCAACGAAAAATCGAAGACCCGAGTCCAAACAATTATCTAAAAAGGGATAATATAGATAGAGGTAGCAATAATTTGTGGTTTTTTTTTATTGCTTTATATGCAGTTTCAAGAGGAACTGCAGCCCCCTGAGATGAGCTTTTACCTCCCAAAACGACGGCCCGAAATGTTATTGTACATCAATTGAAATAGCCGCCACCAGCACTTCTCAATTATCTAGGCTGATCTGGAAAGCAAGACAACAATGATTAATAATTTATTTGACATCATTGGACGATTATGTTTTCATCATTGAAATTGTAAATCTATTGTTTTAAGACAAAAATCCTTGTTTGATATATCTCTCCAATCGGTGGAAGCTCTAACGGAAATACTAACTCATCTTATTACTACACGCCTAAGAGTGCTCTTCCTAATCTTCGAATTGTCTGTTCAACTTGCCAAAGTAATCATCATAACTTCATAGGAGATTTAAGCTATTAGTTACGTTCGCCTGTCCAAATCCCCGCTCCATCTCATGGCAGGGGGGTAGATAATTAAGTGCTAACATCATCAAACTAACTTCCGCAGCAATGAGTAAGTTCGAAGAAATAGAAGCGTAGTTGACCGGTGTTCAGTACCGACTGAGATCTCATCGCTTTCTGTGGCGCAAAACTGAGTCCGAGGAGGAACACAGTTTGGAAAACATTGTTCCAGGGTTCTGAATTTTCGTTATCCATGAGACGAAATCTACGATTTTTCGCACGTAAGGAGAGATGTGTTTTTCGCTTCCTCGCGTGAACATCTTTTATCGCTCATACTAATTTTCCCTGGAGCTACGATGAAGGATAACCGAAAATCACTTCACTCTGGGGATAATTTATTTTTCACTCCACCATATTTTCGCTCACCAACTGCTCCCCGAGAATTATCACTATGTGGATAAACAAAAACTTAGTGCCGGCGACCGGATTTGAACCTAGAGCATTGCTAAAAACAAACCGCGATGCGTGCACGCTAACCATGCTACCACACCAACTTGACGAAAGGAGTGGTTCATTTGGTGCATAAAAGCAACTGCTGCTCGTGGCGATGGATACAGGAAAAGTTCTCCATGGATCGGAGAAAGAGAAAATAAACTTCTCACAGCTGCGGAAATGTGCAATTACAGTCAATCGCAAAATTGAGGCGTACACACACAAGGGAGACTAATAATGCAACTGTTTCTATAGGAAATATAATTTTTATTCTATATTTTGAATGGCACTCAATCATTTTATCATTTGTCCAACCATGTGAATGCTTAAAACGTACGGAAATTGTCTGGTAATTTATTATTAAATTTTTTTTTCAAAACGCACCCTTTTTGTGTGGGCAAATTGAGCGTACACCTTTGCGATTTGGTTAACATTCATCTTTAGCCCAATTTTTTGAGTCAATTACGTATTTTTTTCTTGTCAGTGTTCATGTCAAAGTATCGCAGCTGTCTAAATAGTGTACACGGATCCACAGTTTTGCTACATTTTGGATGTTTTTGTTTTAAAATGGCGGCTAATCGAAAAGAACGGATATTGCTACGCGGACTCAAATAATTAGCCTTTGTTGTCGTGGAAAATCGTTGCGGGAAATTGCAGATATCGTTGGTTGAACTCATTCCACAGTGCAGGAAAATTATAAACAAGTGGAAATATGAGGGAACTGTGAAAAAACCGTACCGGTAGAGGACGCAAACGGATTCTGACACCAAGTGATGAACGGGTAATTGTGCGAAGATTGCGGAACTTTCCTAAAACAAGCATTCCGAAACTGGCCAATGAAGTTTCTGGTGACATCGGAAGGCCTGTCAGTGCTGATACCATCCGGCGTGTTGTCATCGAAACAATTTGAGAGGACGAGTTGCCCGGAAGAAGCCATTCCTGTCTAAAGCAAATATTAAAAAGCGACTGCAATTTGCTAAGGAGTATGTCAGTAAGCCGCCGGAGTTCTGGAACAAAGTCCTTTTCAGCGATTGAGACGAAAATCAACCTCTTTGGTTCTGATGGAAGACAGATGGTGTGGAGAAAGCCTAATTCGGCGCTGGAGGCCAAACATTTAAGCCCTACGGTCAAACACGGAGGAGGCAGTGTAATGCTATGGGGTTCAATGTCAGCTAGTGGCACCGGGACAATGGAGTTTATCGATACCACTATGGACTAAATGGGTTATTTGAACATCCTCAAACGTAACCTGCAACCTTCCGTGCAAAAATTGAATCTACCAAATGATTACCACTTTCAGCAAGATAATGATCCAAAGAACACCTCTCACGTCGTACGTGAGTGGTTGCTTTATAATGTCCCAAAGCAACTCAAAACACCTCCACAGTCACCCGACTTGAATCCAATCGAACATTTGTGGTGGGAAGTGAAGCACCGATTAAATGACAACAATCAAAATAGGGCCAAAAACAAATAAGAACTCAAAGTAGCGATCCAAAACATCTGGGATAGTATTCCTTCAACAGTGACTAGAAATCTGGTGGAATCGATGCCTCGACGCTTGCAAGCAGTGCTGGATGCCAAAGGTGGCCATACAAATACTAATATTGCCTTATTTTGTACTTCAGAGTTCATAGTAAATCATTTAATATGAAAATGTGAACTGTACGCTCAATTTTGCATAGATGTGATTTGATGTTTTTTTTTATTTTTTTGTTGATTTGATACGTTTTTTTTCGATTTGTTTTATTATATGTTCGATGAAATAAATGAAAAGAGATTTGGTTTCATACTGTAAAAAAAATCGAATTTTTGATTTGATTCCCAACCCGAAAACAGCGGTATTACTTAATCAATCCGATGTGTACGCTCAATTTTGCGATTGACTGTATCTATTTTCGCTTCGTTTTGTGGACGGATAAAATCGCAAGGCAGCTTATCGCTGAAAATTGCTGTGAGGGATAAATCCATTATCGAGAGAGTGAGTGAGAATTCAGAAGCTTGCATTGTTCCAAATGAGTATTGTTGAATCACTCAGTGGGTAACACTAATTCTGTGCTCAAAAAAGCACAGATGCGAAGCACGACGGAGACGTTTCCAATATGGTAAGTATATTATCTCTTTTTCAGGTTTCTTTCAGGCACTACAGTTCAATGGCGGCTACACAGGTAAGTTTATTTCTATTAACTGCACTTTATTTCACAGGTTCATCAAATAACTCACTTAACTTTATTAATCTTCTTAACTTTAATTTCAACTAATTTAATCGCACTCAAATTCAATTCTGCACTTCTGTTATTATTCACTGCTTCGTTGTCGATCGATGATGTTGACGGAGTTGTCGTAAAAGAGAATTCAAATGATGACAATTCGGCCTTTTATACATCACCATGGTTCCTCCATCTTGAAGTTGACCGGATAGACAGAGATGATCCGACAACACCTCTTTCTACAGGACCACCGTCAATGAACGGAGATGACTGGTGCTATCGCTCGATGAAGGATACACACAATGGGCGCGTAAATACCATTTCGTTTCCCTTATTTTCCGTGTGGTTTTCGCTTTCGAACATGCTGGCCCCTTCAGAAATGGCTATTTCTGATAGTCTCCTCAATAAGCCTATTCACATGACGTTCAAAAACAGCTGATCGGGAAGCTCTTTGACAGTTCTTCTATGAAATTGACAGCCTCGTGTATGCACCGGTCCTCCACCGATGTAAACAAATGCATATACGGACCTGTCACATGAAAAGGCCTATGATGATGACGATGATGACTTCACCTACACGGAGAAAACGAAGTACTCAAATTTGGGTTCATTTAACCCAACTCGGCACGTTTGTGCGTTACCCCAAATTTGAGTAAATAGCCTAGTACTCAAATTTGAGTAACTGCATTAAATTACACCAGTGGGTAGTATTTACCCAACGTCACCTTGAGTGAAAAAACTCAAAAATAGGTAGTTTTTCATCAAAGCGAAATGCAAACAAACAAACAAATAGTCAAAAACGCTCAAGTTATATTATTATAATTAGAGGAGACGACCAGCATTCAACATTTATTTTACGACATTAGTATTACATTTCATTTTACTCAATTTCATCATTGTTATCTTTCTCCGGGAACGCCAACAAACGACCGGATGGGTGGCTGGTACAGCAGCAACAACAGTTTGGAACGGCGTCGCGGTAAAGTCTTTTGGAAGCAGCTGAATACTGGTTCCGGAAATTGTGCATGTGGATACAGGAACGGCAAACAGAAGTTGAAACGAGGCGTGAGGATTCGGGAAAATGTGGCTTCATTCTGACAATCGTTGACCTCTGAAAAAGAAAGAGAAATTTTACATTATTTTTCAGCCACTTAACTCTTTGGTGGACTTTTACCTCTAGTAAATCCGGAATATTTGCTGACCAGCTGCCGGAGCTTTATATAAAACAATCAGGAACAGTGATGTAGCACAAATAATGTATGTTGAACATAATTTTTAAAAATTTACAGATTTTATTTTAAAGAAAATTACGGTTTTCCAATAACCCGACTTACTCTGACGATGAATGTTTTGGAATGATCAGCGTTGACATTTCAAAATGGCTGATGCGTTTTTTCATCCAAAATGAGTTTAAACTACTCAACGGCTAGTACGCAGCTCAAATACCATACGTTGAGTTATTTATACTCAACTTTTCGTTTTTAATGTGTTTGTTATTGATAGTTTTCTTACTGTGTGATTAATCGATTGAAACTGCTATTTTGGAACGATTATTAATTCGCTGAATACCTGCAGTAGTTTATTATTGTATTAAAAAATACATCTGTTCAAATATTAAAATTGTTGGGGGAAATAAATTGAACAAGTATTTTTTTACTTATATTGAGTTTCCGTTAAACAACTCAAAGTTTGGGTTAAATTGACGTATTTGACACTTATTTTAACTTATTTTTGAGTACTATGGTTTTCTCCGTGTACCGCAGTTCTGATGACGTTTCGTAAATGTCAATCGTGTCTCACGGCGCAGCACCGAAGAAAGAACCAAAACAAACAGGCCCGGTAGCGGTTAACGGGAAAACTGAAATTTATCGGACAGGTCCTTACCTTGTCCCTAGAATAGGGCTTTGAATTATTTTCGCAGGTGATCCAGACAGGAACAAAGAGTGACGGATGTTTGCTGTTAGGAGGTGGAGATGGATGGAATGAAGCTTACTGTTGCTGATTGCCTTTGGAGGTAATATTTTCGCTGCTGTCGATGCTGGATCGCTTTGCGTGGGTGGAATAGGCAGCAGGCAAATTTTTGAAACAGGACGAATGTATCGACCGGTGGATGGTTTGCACAAGTGACGACCCGAGTTACTTCCATCTACACCAGGATGCAAATCCACGATTCTGCCCGTTGGCCAGGTCATCGGTGGTGTGTTTTCATCTCGAAGGAGTACCAACTGGTTTCGCTGAATGATGATTGGAGGATTACACCATTTCGAGCGAGTTTGAAGAGTCGCTAAGTACTCCAGATGCCCATCGTTTTCCAGATAAGCTGAAATATTTTTGCGTTTGTTGCCAATGTTTGCAATCGATTGAGTGGTATGTCCGTGACGTCGGAATCATGAACGGCCTTTAAAGCAGACCCAACAAGGAAATGTCCCGGCGTCAGTGGTTCCAAATCGGATGGATCCTCACTCAGTGGAACAATAGGACGAGAATTGAGGCAACATTCTATTTGGACTAGAAGTGTTTCCATGTCGTCCTGCCGCAAGGACATGGGTTCCCTAAAACTCGGATGAAATGTTTTTTGTGCGGAGTGGATGGCAGCTTCCCATAGGCCGCCAAAGTGAGATGCTTTTGGAGGGTTAACTTCCAACAGATCTCCGATGTTAGAGCACTCTTGGGCAATAGCTTGATGGTGCCCCTTACTACGGACCAATTTGCGAAAGTCATTTGCGGCTCCAACAAAATTGCGGCCCATTGTCGCTGTAGATTTGTTGGCAAATACCTCGGCGAGCCACAAAACGACGCAGTGCCTGAAGAAACTTTGCGGTGCTCAAATCTATGACGAGTTCTAGGTGCACCGCTCGAGTAGAAAAGCAGACAAAAACTGCAACGTATGCCCTTTTGGGAAGCTCCTCGACGATGTGTTGGTCTCAATGTGATAGGTCCCCCAGTAATCAACGCCTGTTGTAGAAAACGGTCGAGTAGCGGTGACGCGTGATACTGGGAGTTCCGATATAAATGTTCTAGGAGTAAGGGGCGAGCTTTGACGCATGTAACGCCAGTTGCGTTACGAGGAATCTGGCCAAATTTCTGGCCCCTGTAATCCAGTAATCGCTGCCCGAAGAACAGCGACAAGAAGCTGCAGGAGCTGCATGCAAATGTCTTTCATGGTACGAGCGGAATCAGCAAAGAGGATAAAGCATGAGAAGCTGGAAGCAGTATTTGGTGTTTGCTGTTGTAAGGTTGTGGTGCTTGATTGATCCGCCCTCCAATGCGAATGATTTGGTCGTGAGCGATGAACGGATGAAACCAGCGTAAACCAGATTTCGATGAAACGGGTTTTGAATTTAGAAGCTGCCGATAATTTTTCGTCCGTTACCGTTTCGCCTGCAGATTGACGCCGGCATTGTTGAATAAATCGGCGACAATATGCGGTGACTCGTCACATTCGTTCGTAGTTCGAGAATCTTTGCTCATAGAGATCGATGAACGAAGTTTCAGGTGATGCTTGATAACTAGACTGCTTTCGTCTTTCGACCTCTGATAGTGGTTCAATGTTTTGATTAGGATCGTTTCGTTCGATTGGCCATGAAGTTTGAGCAAATTGTAGCCATTTCGGTCCGTTCCACCAGAGATGGTTATCGATAAGATTATCAGCTGTAATACCATGTGACAGAAGATCTGTTGGGTTCTCCTGTCCAGCAATGTGATGCCATGTACAATGTTGCGTTGCGTGCTGAATTTTGGACACTCGGTTCGCAACAAAAGTAGTCCATGATGACGGGGTCGCCTGTAACCAACTGAGTACTGTGGTAGAGTCAACCCAGAAAAACGTAGCGCCAGGAAGTTCGAGGGATTGTGAAACCTTCTGGTATAATTCAGCTGCAAGAAGAGCTCCACAAAGTTCTAGCCGAGGAATGCTCTGCTGTTTAAGAGGAGCAACTCTAGATTTGACAGTTAGGAGGGCTACCGTGAATGACCCAGACGTGTCTGCAGATCGGACGTAGCAACACGCACCGTATGCGTGCGGAGAGGCATCGGAAAAAAAGTGATATTGAATGAATGCTGGCCTCGATGACAGGATGTAGCGTCCAATTCGAAGATTATTCAATATTGGGAGTTCGTACATGTATGAACGCCATTGTTCTTTCAATTTTAGAGGAAGCTCCTCGTCCCAGCTCCAAACCTTACCGTTGTTAGCTTTCAATGTCCACAGGGTCTGCATAAACATTTTAGCTGTGATGACTACTGGACCCAGCAAGCCAAGGGGATCAAAAAGCCGAGCAATTTGGGATAAAGCTATACGCTTGGTGAGCGAAGTTTCAGACGAAACTGTTGGAAGATTGATTTGATATTTTAGTTGGTCTGTTGCAGGTATCCAGTGTAATCCAAGTGATTTGATAGCTTGATTGCGATCAAGATCGACTGATGCTTGCAGGGCTCGATTGTCCGATGCAACGTCCTTCAGAACAGCTTCTTCGTTGGACGCCCACTTGCGGAGCTGGAATCCACCTTTCAGTAAAAGAGTCTCGAGTTGTCCACGAAGCTCAGTGGCTTCTTCAACACTATCTGCGCCTGAGAAGAGATCATCTACGTAGAAGTCCTTGCGTACAACCTCAGCGGCCACTGGAAATTGTTGCTGCTCGTCATTTGCCAATTGGACCAACACGCGAGTTGCGAGAAAAGGAGCGCTTGCAGTGCCGTACGTGACTGTCTTGAGTTCATAGGTAATCAGTGGTTGTTCTGGAGTATTTCTCCAGACGATTCGTTGAAACGGAGTATCGTGCTCATCAACAAGAATTTGCCGGTACATTTGTTTGGCGTCAGCAATTATCATGACTCGACGAATCCTCGAGCGCATAATAATGGATCGAATATCTTGTTGTACCGTAGGCCCAACCAATAGTGCATCATTTAGAGAAGGTCCATCTGCAGTCTTGCAAGATGCATCAAACACTACTCGCAGCTTCGTAGTAGTGCTGTCCTCTCGTATTACATCGTGGTGCGGCATATGATAGCATGGCGACGGAGGAGATTGATAGTCGAAGACTTGCTTCATGTGACCCAGCGCAAGATATTCGTCAATGAAAGCAGTATACAGTTGAGCGAGTTGGATTACGCCCAAGTCGGCCTTCTAACATTCCGTAAACGACGGATAGCAGTTCGACGATTGTCGCCGAGCTGTTGAATCACGTTGTGCTTCAAGGGTAAGCGAACGATATATCTTCCTTCGGAGTTTCGCCTCACATTTTGTCGAAAGTGTTCCTCGCAGGCAGCTTCTTCCACCGAGTAGTTAGGAGCTTTGTCGTCTTCCTCGATTGCCCAAAATCTTTCAATAAGTTGATGGAGGTCTCCTACTGCTGCCACATTCGCAATGACTGAAGGTTTTTGAGAGTCTTGCGACGTCTTTCCGGATACTATCCAACCAAGAACCGAGTTCACCAAGGTCGGAAGTGATTCACCAAGCGGAATGCGTCCTGAAACCTTGAAGAGGTCAAAGAATACCTCAGCGCCGATTATGATATCGATTGGATTTGCTTCATGGAAGAACGGGTCGGCAAGCTGCACACCAGAAGGGATTTTCCAAGCGGAAACATCAAATGAAGCAGATGGTAGATTGATGGTAACCTTGGGCAACACTAAAAATTCGGTGGAGGTGGAAAAGCTGCTAATTCTAGAGTGAATTGAAGCAACGATCTTATATCGTGCGTAGGTCGACGATTGGCCAATCCCAGATATTGGAACAGAAATTTTTGTTCGTGTTGCTTTAATAAGTTGTGAAAGAGACTCTGTTATAAAACAGCATTCGCTGCCGGAATCAAGCAGTGCTCTGGCAGTGTGTTCCGTGCCGTCATCACCGATCAGTTTGACCACGGCAGTTGCTAATAATACGCTCTTCGGAGATCGCCCGGTGCTTGCATAGCTTGCAGTTACATCAATGCTTGCTGAATTGGATACTTTTGGCTGTTGACGAGATGGTGCAGATGAAGGATTAGATGGAGGACAGAAAGGTTCAGTTTCTCTGGAATTCGCAGAGGAATGTTCTTTAGTGCACAGTTGGGAGTGATGGCGACTACGACAATATCGGCAATTACTGGAGGATGGACACTCTCTAACTTGATGTCCCTTCCGTAGGCAATTACGGCAAAGTTGATGTCGACGAACTTCCCTTTCTTTTCCTTCTAGGTCAAGCTTCGAGAATGAGTGACATAGATAGAGAGGATGGTGATCTGAGCATACAACGCATATCCGATTGGGGATGCTTTGGCTGGCTCCGTGGCTAGAAACTATACGCTGAAATGGCTTCTTCGATGCTTGGGAAATTGCTGGAGTGTCGACAGCTTTTCCGTTGAGCGTTTGAAGAACAGTTACCCTGCGTTGGATAAACGACGTCAAATCATTGAATGAAACTACTGCTCTGGTGGACGAGAATTCCTTCCAATCCCTCCGGCTTGTGGGGTCCAAGCGTACGCTAAGCATTCGGATTAGTATGATGTCCCAATGCTCAATCCGCTCTCCGCGCTGTTTTATGACCTTGACGTTGGCTTCGAAATTCTCCACCAGTGAGTGCAATTCTACTGCAGACTCTCGTTTTAGTGTACTGAACTCAAAAAGTGCATCGAGATACGTTTGCTTCAAGCGGGCAGGGTTCTGGTAATGAACGACTAACATGTTCCAGGCAACATGGTAGTTATTAGCGCTGATTTCGATGGTTTGAACCAATTTGAGGGCATCTCCGGCCAAAGAAGAGCGTAGATAGTAGAACTTTTGGATAGACGACAACTCCGGCGAAGCGTGAACTAGTGATACGAAAAGATCGAGTAAATTCAACCAACTGTCGAGATTTCCGTTGAAGACTGATAATTTGACATCGGGTAAACGTACATGGGATGCCTGTGCAGGGATTTGCGGTATCGAGGAAGAATTCTGGACAAACATTTCAAAAGGGCTCATCGACATTGGTAAACAATGGCTTTGTAAGACGCTATGGGGCTCAATTCAACTCGATCACACTCACCAATACCACTATCAGGAAGAGCTAACACTAATCTTCTTGATAGTGGTGTTAGTTTGCGTGGGCGGGCTAAAATGGGCTCAACAGCAACGTTTCCGAAAAAAGGCTCAAGACCTCTTGAGCCCTTTTCAAATGTTTGTCCAGAATTGTTCAAGTGAGGCGTGGCAGGTGTTTTATTGTGCGAGAGAAAGAATCCTTTTACTCGATAATAAACCGATTCCAAATCGGTTCTCCGCTTAAGATGATCATCGACAGAAGCATCATCAAGGGTTTCCAGTTCGGATTGAACTTGTTTGAAATCTCTCCATAATTCAATTAAATTTTCCAGGCGAACGGGGATTTCGTCCGCATCTCTGTCCTCCTCGTAATCATCGACGAAGGTTTTGATAAGGACAAAGGATGTGATGAAGCTTTTTTGCTTGGTTTTAAGCAATTTAATTCTGCGTTCCGTCGACATGCTGACCGGCGGTTCTGGAAATGATAGACCGCGTAGATCACACGGGAAAACGTAAGGAAGAATGGAATGCCAATTACCTGAGGTAAGGCAATTCCGTGCCTTGTACAAATGATTTCAATCCGGCGGGGCCGGAGTGCAGTTCACAGATGAATCTCCGGAATACGAAAATGTGGGGTGTGATGGGTTCACAGGAGAGTCTGGTCTGCAAATCAAAAGACCACGTAGCTCCAATGGGTTAGAGTGATTTAATTGGAAATCTAATTACCTTTTTCAAGGCAAGATCAAGCCTTGTATTATATCCAAATGGCAATCATGGCGTATCGCTTCAATGGCTACGATGGCGTCTCGATAGGTGAGGGACGAGCCACGCCTCAATCGTTATGGCGGCGCGTATTTCCACACACAGTCTGGATTGGCCGGAGTCTCGACGACGGACCAGATGTTGAATCACTCAGTGGGTAACAGTAATTCTGTGCTCAAAAAAGCACAGATGCGAAGCACGACGGGGACATTTCCAATATGGTAAGTATATTATCTCTTTTTCAGGTTTCTTTCAGGCACTACAGTTCAATGGCGGCTACACAGGTAAGTTTATTTCTATTAACTACACTTTATTACACAGGTTCATCAAATAACTCACTTAACTTTATAAATCTTCTTAACTTTAATTTCAACTAATTTAATCGCACTGAAATTCAATTCTGCACTTCTGTTATTATTCACTGCTTCGTTGTCGATCGATGATGTTGACGGAGTTGTCGTAAAAGAGAATTCAAATGATGACAATTCGGCCTTTTATACATCACCATGGTTCCTCCATCTTGAAGTTGACCGGATAGACAGAGATGATCCGACAACACCTCTTGCTACAGGACCACCGTCGATGAACGGAGATGACTGGTGCTATCGCTCGATGAAGGATACACACAATGGGCGCGTAAATACCATTTCGTTTCCCTTATTTTCCGTGTGGTTTTCGCTTTCGAACAAGTATTATAAGTTCCAGGGGACATTGAATAGAATCACATTGGATCGTGGAGCATTTCCAGATTGAAACGGAAATCGTGGAAATGCCTTTTTCGAATGAATTGATATTTTGCTCTTAAATTAAAAATTCCATAAACATTTCGCTAAACTACCCAGACTACATGGAAGGCCTGTTTGATAATGGTATTCTTGTGATTGGAAATTTATAACTCAAAAACGGTGCATTTGATTAAATCGGTGAATTTGAAGAAGTTTTAGTGCATAACAAGAACAATTAGATAATAAAGTACAATGAGAGGAGAATTCATAATGGTTCAACGTTAAGTTGCATATAAATCCACTTTTCGCAAAACTATACTCTTCGTTTTTTTATATTTTTCGTTAAGAAAGTTGAAGTCGACAAAAGTCAGTCTGAAAATACCATTTCCCTTTGCGTTTTGAGCTGGAAATGTTTCGTATCGTTATGTTCGTGAAATTCCATTTATTCCATCCGGTTGTCGCGTCCTGGTAATGATTTCCGGTTGGCGTTTCAAAAGAGATCTGACCACATAAGAAAACGAATCACATGTGGGTGGAAATCCAAGCCACTCTGTGAGTGGTGGGTGGGAAAAAATCATATCGAAAGATTCAATCTCATAAAATTATTCCACATCGGCACCTTCTTTCTCAACGTCGGCTGTTGGATGCAGAAACAGAATTCTGCAAATGTGCAAATGCTTCAAAGTGTTGCATGTTAAGTGGGTGACATTGATTGCCATCGAGGACACTGAGTGTATCGATTTATTTCCAACCAAGAGAAGGAGTTTTATCGTGCAAGAAGTTTGATGCGCATTCAGCAAACCATACTGAGAGTCGTAGGTT